>NW_027675581.1:7500-25000 GCF_965601325.2 Salmo salar | reverse complement strand
TGTGTGTGTGTCGGTGTGTGTGTGTTGTGGTGTGTGTGTGTGTGTGTGTGTGTGTTGTCGGTGTGTGTGTGTTGTCAGTGTGTGTGTGTGTGTGTGTTGTCGGTGTGTGTGTGTGTGTGTGTTGTCGGTGTGTGTGTGTGTGTGTGTTTGTGTTGTCGGTGTGTGTGTGTGTGTGTGTGTTGTGTGTGTGTGTGTTGTCGGTGTGTGTGTGTGTTGTCGGTGTGTGTGTGTGTGTGTTGTCGGTGTGTGTGTGTGTGTGTTGTCGGTGTGTGTGTGTGTTGTCGGTGTGTGTGTGTGTGTTGTCGTGTGTGTGTGTGTGTTGTCGGTGTGTGTGTGTGTGTTGTCGGTGTGTATGTGTGTGTGTTGTCAGTGTGTGTGTGTGTGTGTTGTCGGTGTGTGTGTGTTTATGTGTTGTCGGTGTGTGTGTGTGTGTGTTGTCGGTGTGTGTGTGTGTGTTGTCGGTGTGTGTGTGTGTGTTGTCGGTGTGTGTGTGTGTGTGTTGTCGGTGTGTGTGTGTGTGTGTGTTGTCGGTGTGTGTGTGTGTGTGTTGTCGGTGTGTGTGTGTGTGTTGTCGGTGTGTGTGTGTGTGTTGTCGGTGTGTGTGTGTGTGTGTTGTCGGTGTGTGTGTGTGTGTGTGTGTTGTCGGTGTGGTGTGTGTGTGTGTTGTCGGTGTGTGTGTGTGTGTGTTGTCGGTGTGTGTGTGTTGTCGGTGTGTGTGTGTGTTGTCGGTGTGTTGTCGGTGTGTGTGTGTGTGTTGTCGGTGTGTGTGTGTGTGTTGTCGGTGGTGTGTGTGTGTGTTGTCGGTGTGTGTGTGTGTGTCGGTGTGTGTGTGTGTGTGTGTCGGTGTGTGTGTGTGTTGTCGGTGTGTGTGTGTGTGTGTGTGTGTCGGTGTGTGTGTGTGTGTGTTGTCGGTGTGTGTGTGTGTGTGTTGTCGGTGTGTGTGTGTGTGTGTGTTGTCGGTGTGTGTGTGTGTGTTGTCGGTGTGTGTGTGTGTGTGTTGTCGGTGTGTGTGTGTGTGTGTGTTGTCGGTGTGTGTGTGTGTGTGTGTTGTCGGTGTGTGTGTGTGTGTGTGTGTGTGTGTGTGTGTGTTGTCGGTGTGTGTGTGTGTTGTCGGTGTGTGTGTGTGTGTGTTGTCGGTGTGTGTGTGTGTGTTGTCGGTGTGTGTGTGTGTTGTCGGTGTGTGTGTGTGTGTTGTCGGTGTGTGTGTGTGTGTTGTCGGTGTGTGTGTGTGTGTTGTCGGTGTGTGTGTGTGTGTGTGTGTCGTGTGTGTGTGTGTGTGTTGTCGGTGTGTGTGTGTGTGT
Source organism: Salmo salar (assembly GCF_965601325.2). Lineage (NCBI taxonomy): Eukaryota > Metazoa > Chordata > Actinopteri > Salmoniformes > Salmonidae > Salmo > Salmo salar. The sequence continues at coordinate 23,699 of NW_027675581.1, read as the reverse complement.
GTGTTGTCGGTGTGTGTGTGTGTGTGTTGTCGGTGTGTGTGTGTGTGTGTGTCGGTGTGGTGTGTGTGTGTTGTCGGTGTGTGTGTGTGTGTGTTGTCGGTGTGTGTGTGTGTGTGTGTTGTCGGTGTGTGTGTGTGTGTGTGTTGTCGGTGTGTGTGTGTGTGTGTGTGTCGTGTGTGTGTGTGTTGTCGGTGTGTGTGTGTGTTGTCGGTGTGTGTGTGTGTGTGTTGTCGGTGTGTGTGTGTGTGTTGTCGGTGTGTGTGTGTGTGTGTTGTCGGTGTGTGTGTGTGTGTTGTGTGTGTGTGTGTGTCGGTGTGTGTGTGTGTGTTCGGTGTGTGTGTGTGTGTTGTCGGTGTGTGTGTGTGTGTGTGTTGTCGGTGTGTGTGTGTGTGTTGTCGGTGTGTGTGTGTGTGTTGTCGTGTGTGTGTGTGTGGTGTGTGTGTGTGTGTCGGTGTGTGTGTGTGTGTCGTGTGTGTGTGTGTGTGTGTGTTGTCGGTGTGTGTGTGTGTGTGTGTTGTCGGTGTGTGTGTGTGTGTGTGTTGTCGGTGTGTGTGTGTGTGTTGTCGGTGTGTGTGTGTGTGTTGTGGTGTCGGTGTGTGTGTGTGTTGTCGGTGTGTGTGTGTGTGTTGTCGGTGTGTGTGTGTGTGTGTGTGTTGTCGGTGTGTGTGTGTTGTCGGTGTGTGTGTGTGTGTGTTGTCGGTGTGTGTGTGTGTGTGTGTTGTCGGTGTGTGTGTGTGTGTGTGTTGTCGGTGTGTGTGTGTGTGTTGTCGGTGTTGTGTGTGTGTGTGTTGTCGGTGTGTGTGTGTGTTGTCGGTGTGTGTGTGTGTGTGTGTTGTCGGTGTGTGTGTGTGTTGTCGGTGTGTGTGTGTGTGTGTGTGTGTGTTGTCGGTGTGTGTGTGTTGTCGGTGTGTGTGTGTGTGTGTGTCGTGTGTGTTGTCGGTGTGTGTGTGTTGTCAGTGTGTGTGTGTGTGTGTGTTGTCGGTGTGTGTGTGTGTGTGTGTTGTCGGTGTGTGTGTGTGTGTGTGTTGTGTTGTCGGTGTGTGTGTGTGTGTGTGTGTTGTGTGTGTGTGTGTTGTCGGTGTGTGTGTGTGTTGTCGGTGTGTGTGTGTGTGTGTTGTCGGTGTGTGTGTGTGTGTGTTGTCGGTGTGTGTGTGTGTGTTGTCGGTGTGTGTGTGTGTGTTGTCGGTGTGTGTGTGTGTGTTGTCGGTGTGTGTGTGTGTGTTGTCGGTGTGTATGTGTGTGTGTTGTCAGTGTGTGTGTGTGTGTGTTGTCGGTGTGTGTGTGTTTATGTGTTGTCGGTGTGTGTGTGTGTGTGTTGTCGGTGTGTGTGTGTGTGTTGTCGGTGTGTGTGTGTGTGTTGTCGGTGTGTGTGTGTGTGTGTTGTCGGTGTGTGTGTGTGTGTGTGTTGTCGGTGTGTGTGTGTGTGTGTGTTGTCGGTGTGTGTGTGTGTGTGTTGTGTGTCGGTGTGTGTGTGTGGTGTGTCTGTGTGTGTGTGTGTTGTCGGTGTGTGTGTGTGTTGTCGGTGTGTGTGTGTGTGTGTTGTCGGTGTGTGTGTGTGTGTGTTGTCGGTGTGTGTGTGTTGTCGGTGTGTGTGTGTGTGTTGTCGGTGTGTGTGTGTGTGTGTTGTCGGTGTGTGTGTGTGTGTGTGTTGTCGGTGTGTGTGTGTGTGTTGTCGGTGTTGTGTGTGTGTGTGTTGTCGGTGTGTGTGTGTGTTGTCGGTGTTGTGTGTGTGTGTGTTGTCGGTGTGTGTGTGTGTTGTCGGTGTGTGTGTGTGTGTGTGTGTGTTGTCGGTGTGTGTGTGTTGTCGGTGTGTGTGTGTGTGTGTGTTGTCGGTGTGTGTGTGTGTGTTGTCGGTGTGTGTGTGTTGTCGTGTGTGTGTGTGTGTGTTGTCGGTGTGTGTGTGTGTGTGTGTTGTCGGTGTGTGTGTGTGTGTTGTGTTGTCGGTGTGTGTGTGTGTGTGTGTGTGTGTGTGTGTGTGTGTTGTCGGTGTGTGTGTGTGTGTTGTCGGTGTGTGTGTGTGTGTGTTGTCGGTGTGTGTGTGTGTGTGTTGTCGGTGTGTGTGTGTGTGTGTCGGTGTGTGTGTGTGTGTTGTCGGTGTGTGTGTGTGTGTTGTCGGTGTGTGTGTGTGTGTTGTCGGTGTGTGTGTGTGTGTGTTGTCGTGTGTGTGTGTGTGTGTTGTCGGTGTGTGTGTGTTTTGTGTTGTCGTGTGTGTGTGTGTGTGTGTTGTCGGTGTGTGTGTGTGTGTTGTCGGTGTGTGTGTGTGTGTTGTCGGTGTGTGTGTGTGTGTGTGTGTCGGTGTGTGTGTGTGTGTGTGTTGTCGGTGTGTGTGTGTGTGTGTGTTGTCGGTGTGTGTGTGTGTGTGTGTGTGTCGGTGTGTGTGTGTTGTCGGTGTGTGTGTGTGTTGTCGGTGTGTTGTCGGTGTGTGTGTGTGTGTTGTCGGTGTGTGTGTGTGTGTTGTTGGTGTGTGTGTGTGTGTGTTGTCGGTGTGTGTGTGTGTGTTGTGTGTGTGTGTGTTGTCGGTGTGTGTGTGTGTGTGTCGGTGTGTGTGTGTGTGTGTTGTCGGTGTGTGTGTGTGTGTGTTGTCGGTGTGTGTGTGTGTGTTGTCGGTGTGTGTGTGTGTGTTGTGTGTGTGTGTGTTGTCGGTGTGTGTGTGTGTTGTCGGTGTGTGTGTGTGTGTGTGTGTTGTCGGTGTGTGTGTGTTGTCGGTGTGTGTGTGTGTGTGTTGTCGTGTGTGTGTGTGTGTGTGTGTTGTCGGTGTGTGTGTGTGTGTGTTGGTGTGTGTGTGTGTGTTGTCGGTGTGTGTGTGTGTGTGTTGTGGTGTGTGTGTGTGTTGTCGGTGTGTGTGTGTGTGTGTGGTGTCGTGTGTCGGTGTGTGTGTGTGTGTGTTGTCGGTGTGTGTGTGTGTGTGTGTTGTCGGTGTGTGTGTGTTGTCGTGTGTGTGTGTGTGTGTGTTGTCGGTGTGTGTGTGTGTGTGCTGGTGTTTGTGTGTGTGTGTGTTGTCGGTGTGTGTGTGTGTGTGTGTGTGTTGTCGGTGTGTGCGTGTGTGTTTTGTCGGTGTGTGTGTGTGTGTTGTGTGTGTGTGTGTTGTCGGTGTGTGTGTGTGTTGTCGGTGTGTGTGTGTGTGTGTGTTGTCGGTGTGTGTGTGTGTGTTGTCGGTGTGTGTGTGTGTGTGTGTGTGTTGTCGGTGTGTGTGTGTGTGTTGTCGGTGTGTGTGTGTTGTCGGTGTGTGTGTGTGTGTGTGTGTTGTTGGTGTGTGTGTGTGTGTTGTCGGTGTGTGTGTGTGTGTGTTGTTGGTGTGTGTGTGTGTGTTGTCGGTGTGTTTGTGTGTGTGTGTTGTCGGTGTGTGTGTGTGTGTGTTGTCGGTGTGTGTGTGTGTGTGTTGTCGGTATGTGTGTGTGTGTTGTCGGTGTGTGTGTGTGTGTGTGTGTGTGTGTGTGTGTGTGTGTTGTCGGTGTGTGTGTGTGTGTTGTCGGTGTGTGTGTGTGTGTGTTGTCGGTGTGTGTGTGTGTGTTGTCGGTGTGTGTGTGTGTGTTGTCGGTGTGTGTGTGTGTGTGTGTGGTCGGTGTGTGTGTGTGTGTGTTGTCGGTGTGTGTGTGTGTGTGTGTGTGTGTTGTCGGTGTGTGTGTGTTGTCGGTGTGTGTGTGTGTGTGTGTGTTGTCGGTGTGTGTGTGTGTGTTGTGTTGTCGGTGTGTGTGTGTGTGTGTGTGTTGTCGGTGTGTGTGTGTGTGTGTTGTCGGTGTGTGTGTGTGTGTTGTCGGTGTGTGTGTGTGTGTTGTCGGTGTGTTTGTGTGTGTGTGTGGTCGGTGTGTGTGTGTGTGTGTTGTCGGTGTGTGTGTGTGTGTTGTCGGTGTGTGTGTGTGTGTGTGTTGTCGGTGTGTGTGTGTGTTGTCGGTGTGTGTGTGTGTTGTCGGTGTGTTGTCGGTGTGTGTGTGTGTGTTGTCGGTGTGTGTGTGTGTGTTGTTGGTGTGTGTGTGTGTGTGTTGTCGGTGTGTGTGTGTGTGTTGTGTGTGTGTGTGTTGTCGGTGTGTGTGTGTGTGTTCGGTTTGTGTGTGTGTGTGTTGTCGGTGTGTGTGTGTGTGTGTGTTGTCGGTGTGTGTGTGTGTGTTGTCGGTGTGTGTGTGTGTGTTGTGTGTGTGTGTGTTGTCGGTGTGTGTGTGTGTTGTCGGTGTGTGTGTGTGTGTGTGTGTGTCGGTGTGTGTGTGTTGTCGGTGTGTGTGTGTGTGTGTTGTCAGTGTGTGTGTGTGTGTGTGTTGTCGGTGTGTGTGTGTGTGTGTGTTGTCGGTGTGTGTGTGTGTGTTGTCGGTGTTGTGTGTGTGTGTGTTGTTGGTGTGTGTGTGTGTTGTCGGTGTGTGTGTGTGTGTGTGTGTGTGTTGTCGGTGTGTGTGTGTTGTCGGTGTGTGTGTGTTGTCGGTGTGTGTGTGTGTGTGTGTTGTCGGTGTGTGTGTGTTGTCAGTGTGTGTGCGTGTGTGTGTTGTCGGTGTGTGTGTGTGTGTTGCTGGTGTTTGTGTGTGTGTGTGTTGTCGGTGTGTGTGTGTGTGTGTGTGTGTTGTCGGTGTGTGCGTGTGTGTTTTGTCGGTGTGTGTGTGTGTGTGTTGTGTGTGTGTGTGTTGTCGGTGTGTGTGTGTGTTGTCGGTGTGTGTGTGTGTGTGTGTGTGGTGTTGTCGGTGTGTGTGTGTGTGTTGTCGGTGTGTGTGTGTGTGTGTGTGTGTTGTCGGTGTGTGTGTGTGTGTTGTCGGTGTGTGTGTGTGTGTTGTCGGTGTGTGTGTGTGTGTGTGTTGTTGGTGTGTGTGTGTGTGTTGTCGGTGTGTGTGTGTGTGTGTTGTTGGTGTGTGTGTGTTGTCGGTGTGTTTGTGTGTGTGTGTTGTCGGTGTGTGTGTGTGTGTGTTGTCGGTGTGTGTGTGTGTGTGTGTTGTCGGTATGTGTGTGTGTGTTGCTGGTGTTTGTGTGTGTGTGTGTGTGTGTGTGTGTGTTGTCGGTGTGTGTGTGTGTGTTGTCGGTGTGTTTGTGTGTGTGTTGTCGGTGTGTGTGTGTGTGTTGTCGGTGTGTGTGTGTGTGTTGTCGGTGTGTTTGTGTGTGTGTGTGGTCGGTGTGTGTGTGTGTGTGTTGTCGGTGTGTGTGTGTTGTGTGTGTGTGTGTTGTCGGTGTGTGTTTGTTGTCGGTGTGTGTGTGTGTGTGTGTTGTTGGTGTGTGTGTGTGTGTGTGTGTTGTCGGTGTGTGTGTGTGTGTGTTTGTGTTGTCGGTGTGTGTGTGTGTGTGTGTGTTGTCGGTGTGTGTGTGTGTGTGTTGTCGGTGTGTGTGTGTGTGTTGTCGGTGTGTGTGTGTGTGTTGTCGGTGTGTTTGTGTGTGTGTGTGGTCGGTGTGTGTGTGTGTGTGTTGTCGGTGTGTGTGTGTGTGTTGTCGGTGTGTGTGTGTGTGTTCTCGCTGTGTTTGTGTGTGTGTGTGGTCGGTGTGTGTGTGTGTGTGTTGTCGGTGTGTGTGTGTGTGTGTGTGTGTGTGTGTGTTGTCGGGTGTGTGTGTGTGTGTTGTCGGTGTGTGTGTGTGTGTGTGTTGTCGGTGTGTGTGTGTGTGTGTTGTCGGTGTGTGTGTGTGTGTGTTTGTGTTGTCGGTGTGTGTGTGTGTGTGTTGTGTGTGTGTGTGTTGTCGGTGTGTGTGTGTGTTGTCGGTGTGTGTGTGTGTGTGTTGTCGGTGTGTGTGTGTGTGTGTTGTCGGTGTGTGTGTGTGTTGTCGGTATGTGTGTGTGTGTTGCTGGTGTTTGTGTGTGTGTGTGTGTGTGTGTGTGTGTTGTCGGTGTGTGTGTGTGTGTTGTCGGTGTGTGTGTGTGTGTGTTGTCGGTGTGTGTGTGTGTGTTGTCGGTGTGTGTGTGTGTGTTGTCGGTGTGTTTGTGTGTGTGTGTGGTCGGTGTGTGTGTGTGTGTGTTGTCGGTGTGTGTGTGTTGTGTGTGTGTGTGTTGTCGGTGTGTGTTTGTTGTCGGTGTGTGTGTGTGTGTGTGTTGTTGGTGTGTGTGTGTGTGTGTGTGTTGTCGGTGTGTGTGTGTGTGTTTGTGTTGTCGGTGTGTGTGTGTGTGTGTGTGTTGTCGGTGTGTGTGTGTGTGTTGTCGGTGTGTGTGTGTGTGTTGTCGGTGTGTGTGTGTGTGTTGTCGGTGTGTGTGTGTGTGTGTGTGTGGTCGGTGTGTGTGTGTGTGTGTTGTCGGTGTGTGTGTGTGTGTTGTCGGTGTGTGTGTGTGTGTTCTCGCTGTGTTTGTGTGTGTGTGTGGTCGGTGTGTGTGTGTGTGTGTTGTCGGTGTGTGTGTGTGTGTTGTGTGTGTGTGTGTTGTCGGTGTGTGTGTGTGTGTTGTCGGTGTGTGTGTGTGTGTGTGTTGTCGGTGTGTGTGTGTGTGTGTTGTCGGTGTGTGTGTGTGTGTGTTGTGTTGTCGGTGTGTGTGTGTGTGTGTTGTGTGTGTGTGTGTTGTCGGTGTGTGTGTGTGTTGTCGGTGTGTGTGTGTGTGTGTTGTCGGTGTGTGTGTGTGTGTGTTGTCGGTGTGTGTGTGTGTGTGTTGTCGGTGTGTGTGTGTGTTGTCGGGTGGGTGTGTGTTGTCGGTGTGTGTGTGTGTTGTCGGTGTGTGTGTGTGTGTTGTCGGTGTGTGTGTGTGTGTGTGTGTTGTCGGTGTGTATGTGTGTGTGTTGTCAGTGTGTGTGTGTGTGTGTTGTCGGTGTGTGTGTGTTGATGTGTTGTCGGTGTGTGTGTGTGTGTTGCTGGTGTGTGTGTGTCGGTGTGTGTGTGTGTGTTGTCGGTGTGTGTGTGTTGTCGGTGTGTGTGTGTGTGTTGTCGGTGTGTGTGTGTGTGTGTTGTCGGTGTGTGTGTGTGTGTTGTCGGTGTGTGTGTGTGTGTTGTCGGTGTGTTTGTGTGTGTGTGTGGTCGGTGTGTGTGTGTGTGTGTTGTCGGTGTGTGTGTGTTGTGTGTGTGTGTGTTGTCGGTGTGTGTTTGTTGTCGGTGTGTGTGTGTGTGTGTGTGTGTTGTCGGTGTGTGTGTGTGTGTGTTGTCGGTGTGTGTGTGTGTGTTTGTGTTGTCGGTGTGTGTGTGTGTGTGTGTTGTCGGTGTGTGTGTGTGTGTGTTGTCGGTGTGTGTGAGTGTGTTGTCGGTGTGTGTGTGTGTGTTGTCGGTGTGTTTGTGTGTGTGTGTGGTCGGTGTGTGTGTGTGTGTGTTGTCGGTGTGTGTGTGTGTGTTGTGTGTGTGTGTGTTGTCGGTGTGTGTGTGTGTGTTCTCGGTGTGTCTGTGTGTGTGTGTGGTCGGTGTGTGTGTGTGTGTGTTGTCGGTGTGTGTGTGTGTGTTGTGTGTGTGTGTGTTGTCGGTGTGTGTGTGTGTGTTGTCGGTGTGTGTGTGTGTGTGTTGTCGATGTGTGTGTGTGTGTGTGTTGTCGGTGTGTGTGTGTGTGTGTTTGTGTTGTCGGTGTGTGTGTGTGTGTTGTCGTGTGTGTGTGTGTGTGTGTTGTCGGTGTGTGTGTGTGTTGTCGGTGTGTGTGTGTTGTCGGTGTGTGTGTGTGTGTGTGTGTGTGTGTGTTGTCGGTGTGTGTGTGTGTTTGTCGGTGTGTGTGTGTGTGTGTGTGTGTGTGTGTGTGTGGTGTGTGTGTTGTCGGTGTGTGTGTGTGTGTTGTCGGTGTGTGTGTGTGTGTGTGTGTTGTCGGTGTGTGTGTGTGTGTGTTGTCGGTGTGTGTGTGTGTGTGTGTTGTCGGTGTGTGTGTGTGTGTTGTCGTGTGTGTGTGTGTTGTCGGTGTGTGTGTGTGTGTTGTCGGTGTGTGTGTGTGTGTGTTGTCGGTGTGTGTGTGTGTGTGTGTGTTGTCGGTGTGTGTGTGTGTGTGTGTGTGTTGTGTGTGTGTTGTCGGTGTGTGTGTGTTGTGTTGTCGTGTGTGTGTGTGTGTTGTCGGTGTGTGTGTGTGTGTGTGTTGTCGGTGTGTGTGTGTGTGTTGTCGTGTGTGTGTGTGTGTTGTCGGTGTGTGTGTGTGTGTTGTCGGTGTGTGTGTGTGTGTGTTGTCGGTGTGTGTGTGTGTGTGTTGTCGGTGTGTGTGTGTGTGTGTTGTCGGTGTGTGTGTGTGTGTGTGTATGTGTGTGTGTGTGTGTTGTCGGTGTGTGTGTGTGTGTTGTCGGTGTGTGTGTGTGTGTGTGTGTGTGTTGTCGGTGTGTGTGTGTGTGTGTTGTCGTGTGTGTGTGTGTGTGTGTTGTCGGTGTGTGTGTGTGTGTGTTGTCGGTGTGTGTGTGTGTGTGTTGTCGGTGTGTGTTGTGTGTGTGTGTGTGTCGTGTGTGTGTGTGTGTGTGTGTGTCGGTGTGTGTGTGTGTGTGTGTGTGTGTGTGTGTTGTCGGTGTGTGTGTGTGTGTTTGTCGGTGTGTGTGTGTGTGTGTGTTGTCGGTGTGTGTGTGTGTGTGTGTGTGTGTGTCGTGTGTGTGTGTGTGTGTGTGTGTGTGTTGTCGTGTGTGTGTGTGTGTGTGTTGTGTGTGTGTGTGTTGTCGGTGTGTGTGTGTGTTTGTCGGTGTGTGTGTGTGTGTGTTGTCGGTGTGTGTGTGTGTGTTGTGTGTGTGTGTGTGTGTGTGTGTGTGTGTGTGTGTGTGTGGTGTGTGTGTGTGTGTTGTCGGTGTGTGTGTGTGTGTTGTCGGTGTGTGTGTGTGTGTGTTGTCGGTGTGTGTGTGTGTGTGTGTTGTCGTGTGTGTGTGTGTGTTGTCGGTGTGTGTGTGTGTTGTCGTGTGTGTCGTGTGTTGTCGTGTGTGTGTGTGTGTTGTCGGTGTGTGTGTCTGTGTGTGTGTGTAGTCGGTGTGTGTGTGTGTGTGTGTGTGTGTGTCGTGTGTGTGTGTGTGTGTTGTCGGTGTGTGTGTGTGTGTTGTCGGTGTGTGTGTGTGTGTTGTCGGTGTGTGTGTGTGTGTGTGTTGTCGGTGTGTGTTTGTGTGTTGTCGGTGTGTGTGTGTGTGTTGTCGGTGTGTGTGTGTGTGTTGTCGGTGTGTGTGTGTGTGTGTGTTGTCGGTGTGTGTTTGTGTGTGTTGTCGGTGTGTGTGTGTGTGTGTTGTCGGTGTGTGTGTGTGTGTGTCGGTGTGTGTGTGTGTGTGTGGTGTGTGTGTGTGTGTGTTGTCGGTGTGTGTGTGTGTGTTGTCGGTGTGTGTGTGTGTGTTGTCGGTGTGTGTGTGTGTGTGTTGTCGGTGTGTGTGTGTGTGTGTGTTGTCGGTGTGTGTATGTATGTGTCTGTGTTGTCGGTGTGTGTGTGTGTTTGTGTGTTGTCAGTGTGTGTGTGTGTGTGTGTGTGTTGTCGGTGTGTGTGTGTGTGTGTGTGTTGTCGGTGTGTGTGTGTGTGTGGTGTGTGTGTGTGTGTTGTCGGTGTGTGTGTGTGTGTTGTCGGTGTGTGTGTGTGTGTGTGTTGTCGGTGTGTGTGTGTGTGTGTTGTCGGTGTGTGTGTGTGTGTTGTCGGTGTGTGTGTGTGTGTGTGTGTGTGTGTGTGTTGTCGGTGTGTGTGTGTGTGTGTCGTGTGTGTGTGTGTTGTCGGTGTGTGTGTGTGTGTGTTGTCGGTGTGTGTGTGTGTGTTGTCGGTGTGTGTGTGTGTGTGTGTGTGGTGTGTGTGTGTGTGTGTGTCGTGTTGTGGTGTGTGTGTGTGTGTGTGTGTGTGTTGTCGGTGTGTGTGTGTGTGTCGTGTGTGTGTGTGTGTGTGTGTGTGTTGTCGGTGTGTGTGTGTGTTGTCGTGTGTGTGTGTGTGTGTGTTGTCGGTGTGTGTGTGTGTGTGTGTGTGGGTGTGTGTGTGTGTGTGTTGTCGGTGTGTGTGTGTGTGTGTGTCGTGTGTGTGTGTGTGTGTTGTCGGTGTGTGTGTGTGTGTGTTGTCGGTGTGTGTGTGTGTGTTGTCGGTGTGTGTGTGTGTGTGTTGTCGGTGTGTGTGTGTGTGTGTGTTGTCGGTGTGTGTGTGTGTGTGTTGTCGGTGTGTGTGTGTGTGTGTGTTGTCGGTATGTGTGTGTGTGTTGCTGGTGTTTGTGTGTGTGTGTGTTGTCGGTGTGTGTGTGTGTGTGTTGTCGGTGTGTGTGTGTGTGTGTGTGTGTGTGTGTGTGTTGTCGGTGTGTGTTGTGTGTTGTCGGTGTGTGTGTGTGTGTGTTGTCGGGGTGTGTGTGTGTGTGTTGTCGGTGTGTGTGTGTGTGTTGTCGGTGTGTTTGTGTGTGTGTGTGGTCGGTGTGTGTGTGTGTGTGTTGTCGGTGTGTGTGTGTGTGTTTTGTGTGTGTGTGTTGTCGGTGTGTGTGTGTGTGTGTTGTCGGTGTGTGTGTGTGTGTGTGTTGTCGGTGTGTGTGTGTGTGTGTGTGTGTTGTCGGTGTGTGTTGTGTGTGTGTGTGTTGTCGGTGTGTGTTTGTTGTCGGTGTGTGTGTGTGTGTGTGTGTGTGTTGTCGGTGTGTGTGTGTGTGTTGTCGGTGTGTGTGTGTGTGTTTGTGTTGTCGGTGTGTGTGTGTGTGTGTGTTGTCGGTGTGTGTGTGTGTGTGTTGTCGGTGTGTGTGTGTGTGTTGTCGGTGTGTGTGTGTGTGTTGTCGGTGTGTTTGTGTGTGTGTGTGGTCGGTGTGTGTGTGTGTGTGTTGTCGGTGTGTGTGTGTGTGTTGTGTGTGTGTGTGTTGTCGGTGTGTGTGTGTGTGTTCTCGGTGTGTTTGTGTGTGTGTGTGGTCGGTGTGTGTGTGTGTGTGTTGTCGGTGTTTGTGTGTGTGTGTTGTGTGTGTGTGTTGTCGGTGTGTGTGTGTGTGTTGTCGGTGTGTGTGTGTGTTGTCGATGTGTGTGTGTGTGTGTGTTGTCGGTGTGTGTGTGTGTGTGTTTGTGTTGTCGGTGTGTGTGTGTGTGTGTTGTGTGTGTGTGTGTTGTCGGTGTGTGTGTGTGTTGTCGGTGTGTGTGTGTGTGTGTTGTCGGTGTGTGTGTGTGTGTGTTGTCGGTGTGTGTGTGTGTTGTCGGTGTGTGTGTGTGTGTGTGTGTGTGTGTGTGTTGTCGGTGTGTGTGTGTGTTGTCGGTGTGTGTGTGTGTGTGTGTTGTCGGTGTGTGTGTGTGTGTGTGTTGTCGGTGTGTGTGTGTGTGTGTGTGTGTGTTGTCGGTGTGTATGTGTGTGTGTTGTCAGTGTGTGTGTGTGTGTGTGTTGTCGGTGTGTGTGTGTTGTCGGTGTGTGTGTGTGTGTTGTCGGTGTGTGTGTGTTGTCGGTGTGTTTGTGTGTGTGTGCTGTCGCTGTGTGTGTGTGTGTGTTGTCGGTGTGTGTGTGTGTGTGTGTTGTGTGTGTGTGTGTTGTCGGTGTGTGTGTGTGTGTTGTCGGTGTGTGTGTGTGTATGTGTTGTCGGTGTGTGTGTGTGTGTGTGTTGTCGGTGTGTGTGTGTGTGTGTTGTCGGTGTGTGTGTGTGTGTGTGTTGTCGGTATGTGTGTGTGTGTTGCTGGTGTTTGTGTGTGTGTGTGTTGTCGGTGTGTGTGTGTGTGTGTTGTCGGTGTGTGTGTGTGTGTGTGTGTGTGTGTTGTCGGTGTGTGTTGTGTGTTGTCGGTGTGTGTGTGTGTTGTCGGGGTGTGTGTGTGTGTGTTGTCGGTGTGTGTGTGTGTGTTGTCGGTGTGTTTGTGTGTGTGTGTGGTCGGTGTGTGTGTGTGTGTGTTGTCGGTGTGTGTGTGTGTGTTTTGTGTGTGTGTGTTGTCGGTGTGTGTGTGTGTGTTGTCGGTGTGTGTGTGTGTGTGTTGTCGGTGTGTGTGTGTGTGTGTGTGTGTTGTCGGTGTGTGTGTGTGTGTGTTTGTGTTGTCGGTGTGTGTGTGTGTGTGTTGTGTGTGTGTGTGTTGTCGGTGTGTGTGTGTGTTTGTCGGTGTGTGTGTGTGTGTGTTGTCGGTGTGTGTGTGTGTGTGTTGTCGGTGTGTGTGTGTGTGTTGTCGGTGTGTGTGTGTGTGTGTGTGTGTTGTCGGTGTGTGTGTGTGTGTTGTCGGTGTGTGTGTGTGTGTTGTCGGTGTGTGTGTGTGTGTGTGTGGTGTGTGTGTGTGTGTGTTGTCGGTGTGTGTGTGTGTGTGTGTGTGTGTGTGTGTGTGTTGTCGGTGTGTGTGTGTGTGTGTTGTCGGTGTGTGTGTGTGTGTGTGTTGTCGGTGTGTGTGTGTGTGTGTGTTGTCGGTGTGTGTGTGTGTTGTCGGTGTGTGTGTGTGTGTGTGTTGTCGGTGTGTGTGTGTGTGTGTTGTCGGTGTGTGTGTGTGTGTTGTCGGTGTGTGTGTGTGTTGTCGGTGTGTGTGTGTGTGTGTGTGTGTGTCGTGTGTGTGTGTGTTATCGGTGTGTGTGTGTGTTGTCGGTGTGTGTGTGTGTGTGTTGTCGGTGTGTGTGTGTGTGTTGTCGGTGTGTGTGTGTTGTCGGTGTGTGTGTGTGTGTGTTGTGGGTGTGTTGTCGGTGTGTGTGTGTGTGTGTTGTCGGTGTGTGCGTGTGTGTTTTGTCGGTGTGTGTGTGTGTGTGTTGTCGGTGTGTGTGTGTGTGTTGTGTGTGTGTGTGTTGTCGGTGTGTGTGTGTGTTGTCGGTGTGTGTATTGTCGGTGTGTGTGTGTGTGTGTGTGTGTTGTCGGTGTGTGTGTGTGTGTTGTCGGTGTGTGTGTGTGTGTGTGTTGTCGGTGTGTGTGTGTGTTGTCAGTGTGTGTGTGTGTGTGTGTTGTCGGTGTGTGTGTGTGTGTGTGTTGTCGGTGTGTGTGTGTGTGTGTGTTGTCGGTGTGTGTGTGTGTGTGTTGTCGGTGTGTGTGTGTGTGTGTTGTCAGTGTGTGTGTGTGTTGCTGGTGTTTGTGTGTGTGTGTGTTGTCGGTGTGTGTGTGTGTTGTCGGTGTGTGTGTGTGTGTTGTCGGTGTGTTTGTATGTGTGTGTTGTCGCTGTGTGTGTGTGTGTTGTCGGTGTGTGTGTGTGTGTGTTGTGTGTGTGTGTGTTGTCGGTGTGTGTGTGTGTGTTGTCGGTGTGTGTGTGTATGTGTTGTCGGTGTGTGTGTGTGTGTGTTGTCGGTGTGTGTGTGTGTGTGTTGTCGGTGTGTGTGTGTGTGTGTTGTCGGTATGTGTGTGTGTGTTGCTGGTGTTTGTGTGTGTGTGTGTTGTCGGTGTGTGTGTGTGTGTTGTCGGTGTGTGTGTGTGTGTGTGTGTGTGTGTTGTCGGTGTGTGTGTGTGTGTTGTCGGTGTGTGTGTGTGTGTGTTGTCGGGGTGTGTGTGTGTGTGTTGTCGGTGTGTGTGTGTGTGTTGTCGGTGTGTTTGTGTGTGTGTGTGGTCGGTGTGTGTGTGTGTGTGTGTTGTCGGTGTGTGTGTGTGTGTTGTGTGTGTGTGTGTTGTCGGTGTGTGTGTGTTGTCGGTGTGTGTGTGTGTGTTCTCGGTGTGTTTGTGTGTGTGTGTGGTCGGTGTGTGTGTGTGTGTGTTGTCGGTGTGTGTGTGTGTGTGTTGTGTGTGTGTGTGTTGTCGGTGTGTGTGTGTGTGTTGTCGGTGTGTGTGTGTGTGTGTGTGTTGTCGGTGTGTGTGTGTGTGTGTGTGTTGTCGGTGTGTGTGTGTGTGTGTTTGTGTTGTCGGTGTGTGTGTGTGTGTGTTGTGTGTGTGTGTGTTGTCGGTGTGTGTGTGTGTGTTGTCGGTGTGTGTGTGTGTGTGTGTTGTCGGTGTGTGTGTGTGTGTGTGTGTGTGTCGGTGTGTGTGTGTGTGTGTTTGTGTTGTCGGTGTGTGTGTGTGTGTGTTGTGTGTGTGTGTGTTGTCGGTGTGTGTGTGTGTTGTCGGTGTGTGTGTGTGTGTTTTGTCGGTGTTTGTGTGTGTGTTGTCGGTGTGTGTGAGTGTGTGTGTGTTGTCGGTGTGTGTGTGTGTGTTGTCGGTGTGTGTGTGTGTGTGTTGTCGGGGTGTGTGTGTGTGTGTTGTCGGTGTGTGTGTGTGTGTTGTCGGTGTGTTTGTGTGTGTGTGTGGTCGGTGTGTGTGTGTGTGTGTTGTCGGTGTGTGTGTGTGTGTTGTGTGTGTGTGTGTTGTCGGTGTGTGTGTGTGTGTTGTCGGTGTGTGTGTGTGTGTTCTCGGTGTGTTTGTGTGTGTGTGGTCGGTGTGTGTGTGTGTTGTCGGTGTGTGTGTGTTGTGTGTGTGTGTTGTCGGTGTGTGTGTGTTGTCGGTGTGTGTGTGTGTGTGTTTGTGTTGTCGGTGTGTGTGTGTGTGTGTTGTGTGTGTGTGTGTTGTCGGTGTGTGTGTGTTTGTGTCGGTGTGTGTGTGTGTTGTCGGTGTGTGTGTGTGTGTGTTGTCGGTGTGTGTGTGTGTGTTGTCGGTGTGTGTGTGTGTGTGTGTGTGTTGTCGGTGTGTGTGTGTGTGTTGTCGGTGTGTGTGTGTTGTGTGTGTGTGTGTTGTCGGTGTGTGTGTGTGTGTATTGTCGGTGTGTGTGTGTGTGTTGTGTGTGTGTGTGTTGTCGGTGTGTGTGTGTGTGTGTTGTCGGTGTGTGTGTGTGTGTTTGTGTTGTCGGGGTGTGTGTGTGTGTTGTCGGTGTGTGTGTGTGTGTGTGTGTTGTCGGTGTGTGTGTGTGTGTTGTGTGTGTGTGTGTTGTCGGTGTGTGTGTTGTCGGTGTGTGTGTGTGTGTGTGTGTTGTCGGTGTGTGTGTGTGTGTTGTCGGTGTGTGTGTGTGTGTGTTGTCGGTGTGTGTGTGTGTTGTCAGTGTGTGTGTGTGTGTGTGTTGTCGGTGTGTGTGTGTGTGTGTGTTGTCGGTGTGTGTGTGTGTGTGTTGTCGGTGTGTGTGTGTGTGTGTTGTCGGTGTTTGTGTGTGTGTGTTGTCAGTGTGTGTGTGTGTTGCTGGTGTTTGTGTGTGTGTGTGTTGTCGGTGTGTGTGTGTGTTGTCGGTGTGTGTGTGTGTGTGTTGTCGGTGTGTTTGTATGTGTGTGTTGTCGCTGTGTGTGTGTGTGTTGTCGGTGTGTGTGTGTGTGTGTTGTGTGTGTGTGTGTTGTCGGTGTGTGTGTGTGTGTTGTCGGTGTGTGTGTGTATGTGTTGTCGGTGTGTGTGTGTGTGTTGTCGGTGTGTGTGTGTGTGTGTTGTCGGTGTGTGTGTGTGTGTGTTGTCGGTATGTGTGTGTGTGTTGCTGGTGTTTGTGTGTGTGTGTGTTGTCGGTGTGTGTGTGTGTGTGTTGTCGGTGTGTGTGTGTGTGTTGTCGGTGTGTGTGTGTGTGTGTGTGTTGTCGGTGTGTGTGTGTGTGTTGTCGGTGTGTGTGTGTGTGTTGTCGGTGTGTGTGTGTGTTGTCAGTGTGTGTGTGTGTGTGTGTGTTGTCGGTGTGTGTGTGTGTGTGTGTTGTCGGTGTGTGTGTGTGTGTGTGTTGTCGCTGTGTGTGTGTGTGTGTTGTCGGTGTGTGTGTGTGTGTGTGTGTGTGTGTGTGTGTGTTGTCGGTGTGTGTGTGTGTGTTGTCGGTGTGTGTGTGTGTAAGTGTTGTCGGTGTGTGTGTGTGTGTGTGTTGTCGGTGTGTGTGTGTGTGTGTTGTCGGTATGTGTGTGTGTGTTGCTGGTGTTTGTGTGTGTGTGTGTTGTCGGTGTGTGTGTGTGTGTTGTCGGTGTGTGTGTGTGTGTGTGTGTGTGTTGTCGGTGTGTGTGTGTGTGTTGTCGGTGTGTGTGTGTGTGTGTTGTCGGGGTGTGTGTGTGTGTGTTGTCGGTGTGTGTGTGTGTGTTGTCGGTGTGTGTGTGTGTGTGTGTGGTCGGTGTGTGTGTGTGTGTGTTGTCGGTGTGTGTGTGTGTGTTGTGTGTGTGTGTGTTGTCGGTGTGTGTGTGTGTGTTGTCGGTGTGTGTGTGTGTGTGTTGTCGGTGTGTTGTGTGTGTGTGTGTGTTGTCGGTGTGTGTGTGTGTGTGTTTGTGTTGTCGGTGTGTGTGTGTGTGTGTTGTGTGTGTGTGTGTTGTCGGTGTGTGTGTGTGTGTTGTCGGTGTGTGTGTGTGTGTGTTGTCGGTGTGTGTGTGTGTGTGTTGTCGGTGTGTGTGTGTGTGTTGTCGGTGTGTGTGTGTGTGTGTGTGTGTTGTCGGTGTGTGTGTGTGTGTTGTCGGTGTGTGTGTGTGTGTTGTCGGTGTGTGTGTGTGTGTGTGTGTGTGTGTGTGTTGTCGTGTGTGTGTGTGTGTGTGTTGTCGGTGTGTGTGTGTGTGTGTGTTGTCGGTGTGTGTGTCTGTGTGTGTGTGTGTCGGTGTGTGTGTGTGTGTGTGTGTTGTCGTTGTGTGTGTGTGTGTTGTCGGTGTGTGTGTGTGTGTTGTCGGTGTGTGTGTGTGTGTGTTGTCGGTGTGTGTGTGT
>NW_027675581.1:0-5000 GCF_965601325.2 Salmo salar | reverse complement strand
TGTGTGTGTTGTCGGTGTGTGTGTGTGTGTTGTGTGTGTGTGTGTGTTGTCGGTGTGTGTGTGTGTGTGTGTTGTCGGTGTGTGTGTGTGTGTGTGTTGTCGGTGTGTGTGTGTGTGTGTGTGTGTTGTCGGTGTGTGTTGTGTGTGTGTGTGTTGTCGGTGTGTGTTTGTTGTCGGTGTGTGTGTGTGTGTGTGTGTGTGTTGTCGGTGTGTGTGTGTGTGTTGTCGGTGTGTGTGTGTGTGTTTGTGTTGTCGGTGTGTGTGTGTGTGTGTGTTGTCGGTGTGTGTGTGTGTGTGTTGTCGGTGTGTGTGTGTGTGTTGTCGGTGTGTGTGTGTGTGTTGTCGGTGTGTTTGTGTGTGTGTGTGGTCGGTGTGTGTGTGTGTGTGTTGTCGGTGTGTGTGTGTGTGTTGTGTGTGTGTGTGTTGTCGGTGTGTGTGTGTGTGTTGTCGGTGTGTGTGTGTGTGTGTGTGGTCGGTGTGTGTGTGTGTGTGTTGTCGGTGTGTGTGTGTGTGTGTGTCGGTGTGTGTGTGTGTTGTCGGTGTGTGTGTGTGTGTGTTGTCGGTGTGTGTGTGTGTGTTGTCGGTGTGTGTGTGTGTGTTGTCGGTGTGTGTGTGTGTGTGTTGTCGGTGTGTGTGTGTGTGTGTGTTGTCGGTGTGTGTGTGTGTGTTGTCGGTGTGTGTGTGTGTGTTGTCGTGTGTGTGTGTGTTGTCGGTGTGTGTGTGTGTGTGTGTGTGTGTGTGTGTGTGTGTGTCGGTGTGTGTGTGTGTGTTGTCGGTGTGTGTGTGTGTGTGTTGTCGGTGTGTGTGTGTGTGTTGTCGGTGTGTGTGTGTGTGTTGTCGGTGTGTTTGTGTGTGTGTGTGGTCGGTGTGTGTGTGTGTGTGTTGTCGGTGTGTGTGTGTTGTGTGTGTGTGTGTTGTCGGTGTGTGTTTGTTGTCGGTGTGTGTGTGTGTGTGTGTGTGTGTTGTCGGTGTGTGTGTGTGTGTGTTGTCGGTGTGTGTGTGTGTGTGTGTTGTCGGTGTGTGTGTGTGTGTGTGTTGTCGTGTGTGTGTGTGTGTGTTGTCGGTGTGTGTGTGTGTGTTGTCGGTGTGTGTGTGTGTGTTGTCGGTGTGTGTTGTGTGTGTGTGTGGTCGGTGTGTGTGTGTGTGTGTTGTCGGTGTGTGTGTGTGTGGTGTGTGTGTGTGTGTGTTGTCGGTGTGTGTGTGTGTGTTGTCGGTGTGTGTGTGTGTGTGTGTGTGTGTCGGTGTGTGTGTGTGTGTGTTGTCGGTGTGTGTGTGTGTGTGTTGTGTGTGTGTGTTGTCGGTGTGTGTGTGTGTGTTGTCGGTGTGTGTGTGTGTTGTCGTGTGGTGTGTGTGTGTGTTGTCGGTGTGTGTGTGTGTGTGTGTGTTGTCGGTGTGTGTGTGTGTGTGTTGTGTGTGTGTGTGTTGTCGGTGTGTGTGTGTGTTGTCGGTGTGTGTGTGTGTGTGTTGTCGGTGTGTGTGTGTGTGTGTTGTCGGTGTGTGTGTGTGTTGTCGGTGTGTGTGTGTGTGTGTGTGTGTGTGTGTTGTCGGTGTGTGTGTGTGTTGTCGGTGTGTGTGTGTGTGTGTGTTGTCGGTGTGTGTGTGTGTGTGTGTTGTCGGTGTGTGTGTGTGTGTGTGTGTGTGTTGTCGGTGTGTGTGTGTGTGTGTTGTCAGTGTGTGTGTGTGTGTGTGTTGTCGGTGTGTGTGTGTTGTCGGTGTGTGTGTGTGTGTTGTCGGTGTGTGTGTGTTGTCGGTGTGTGTGTGTGTGTGTGTGTCGTGTGTGTGTGTGTGTGTTGTCGGTGTGTGTGTGTGTGTGTTGTGTGTGTGTGTGTGTGTTGTCGGTGTGTGTGTGTGTGTTGTCGGTGTGTGTGTGTGTATGTGTTGTCGGTGTGTGTGTGTGT
This sequence comes from Salmo salar, assembly GCF_965601325.2. Taxonomy (NCBI): domain Eukaryota; kingdom Metazoa; phylum Chordata; class Actinopteri; order Salmoniformes; family Salmonidae; genus Salmo; species Salmo salar. Next base: position 3,102 of record NW_027675581.1, on the reverse strand, counting down.
GTGTGTTGTCGGTGTGTGTGTGTGTGTGTTGTCGGTGTGTGTGTGTGTGTGTGTTGTCGGTATGTGTGTGTGTGTTGCTGGTGTTTGTGTGTGTGTGTGTTGTCGGTGTGTGTGTGTGTGTGTTGTCGGTGTGTGTGTGTGTGTGTGTGTGTGTGTGTGTTGTCGGTGTGTGTTGTGTGTTGTCGGTGTGTGTGTGTGTGTGTTGTCGGGTGTGTGTGTGTGTGTGTTGTCGGTGTGTGTGTGTGTGTTGTCGGTGTGTTTGTGTGTGTGTGTGGTCGGTGTGTGTGTGTGTGTGTTGTCGGTGTGTGTGTGTGTGTTTTGTGTGTGTGTGTTGTCGGTGTGTGTGTGTGTGTGTGTTGTCGGTGTGTGTGTGTGTGTGTGTTGTCGGTGTGTGTGTGTGTGTGTGTGTTGTCGGTGTGTGTTGTGTGTGTGTGTGTTGTCGGTGTGTGTTTGTTGTCGGTGTGTGTGTGTGTGTGTGTGTGTGTTGTCGGTGTGTGTGTGTGTGTGTTGTCGGTGTGTGTGTGTGTGTTTGTGTTGTCGGTGTGTGTGTGTGTGTGTGTTGTCGGTGTGTGTGTGTGTGTGTTGTCGTGTGTGTGTGTGTGTTGTCGGTGTGTGTGTGTGTGTTGTCGGTGTGTTTGTGTGTGTGTGTGGTCGGTGTGTGTGTGTGTGTGTTGTCGGTGTGTGTGTGTGTGTTGTGTGTGTGTGTGTTGTCGGTGTGTGTGTGTGTGTTCTCGGTGTGTTTGTGTGTGTGTGTGGTCGGTGTGTGTGTGTGTGTGTTGTCGGTGTTTGTGTGTGTGTGTTGTGTGTGTGTGTTGTCGGTGTGTGTGTGTGTGTTGTCGGTGTGTGTGTGTGTTGTCGATGTGTGTGTGTGTGTGTGTTGTCGGTGTGTGTGTGTGTGTGTTTGTGTTGTCGGTGTGTGTGTGTGTGTGTTGTGTGTGTGTGTGTTGTCGGTGTGTGTGTGTGTTGTCGGTGTGTGTGTGTGTGTGTTGTCGGTGTGTGTGTGTGTGTGTTGTCGGTGTGTGTGTGTGTTGTCGGTGTGTGTGTGTGTGTGTGTGTGTGTGTGTGTTGTCGGTGTGTGTGTGTGTTGTCGGTGTGTGTGTGTGTGTGTGTTGTCGGTGTGTGTGTGTGTGTGTGTTGTCGGTGTGTGTGTGTGTGTGTGTGTGTGTTGTCGGTGTGTATGTGTGTGTGTTGTCAGTGTGTGTGTGTGTGTGTGTTGTCGGTGTGTGTGTGTTGTCGGTGTGTGTGTGTGTGTTGTCGGTGTGTGTGTGTTGTCGGTGTGTTTGTGTGTGTGTGCTTGTCGCTGTGGTGTGTGTGTGTTGTCGGTGTGTGTGTGTGTGTGTGTTGTGTGTGTGTGTGTTGTCGGTGTGTGTGTGTGTGTTGTCGGTGTGTGTGTGTGTATGTGTTGTCGGTGTGTGTGTGTGTGTGTGTTGTCGGTGTGTGTGTGTGTGTGTTGTCGGTGTGTGTGTGTGTGTGTGTTGTCGGTATGTGTGTGTGTGTTGCTGGTGTTTGTGTGTGTGTGTGTTGTCGGTGTGTGTGTGTGTGTGTTGTCGGTGTGTGTGTGTGTGTGTGTGTGTGTGTCGGTGTGTGTTGTGTGTTGTCGGTGTGTGTGTGTGTGTGTTGTCGGGGTGTGTGTGTGTGTGTTGTCGGTGTGTGTGTGTGTGTTGTCGGTGTGTGTGTGTGTGTGTGTGGTCGGTGTGTGTGTGTGTGTGTTGTCGGTGTGTGTGTGTGTGTTTTGTGTGTGTGTGTTGTCGGTGTGTGTGTGTGTGTTGTCGGTGTGTGTGTGTGTGTGTGTTGTCGGTGTGTGTGTGTGTGTGTGTGTGTTGTCGGTGTGTGTGTGTGTGTGTTTGTGTTGTCGGTGTGTGTGTGTGTGTGTTGTGTGTGTGTGTGTGTGTTGTCGGTGTGTGTGTGTGTTGTCGGTGTGTGTGTGTGTGTGTTGTCGGTGTGTGTGTGTGTGTGTTGTCGGTGTGTGTGTGTGTGTGTTGTCGGTGTGTGTGTGTGTGTGGTGTGTTGTCGGTGTGTGTGTGTGTGTGTTGTCGGTGTGTGTGTGTGTGTGTTGTCGGTGTGTGTGTGTGTGTGGTGTGTGTGTGTGTGTGTTGTCGGTGTGTGTGTGTGTGTGTTGTCGGTGTGTGTGTGTGTGTTGTCGGTGTGTGTGTGTGTGTGTGTGTCGGTGTGTGTGTGTGTGTGTGTGTTGTCGGTGTGTGTGTGTGTGTGTGTGTTGTCGGTGTGGTGTGTGTGTGTTGTCGGTGTGTGTGTGTGTGTGTGTTGTCGGTGTGTGTGTGTGTGTGTTGTCGGTGTGTGTGTGTGTGTTGTCGGTGTGTGTGTGTGTGTTGTCGGTGTGTGTGTGTGTGTGTGTGTTGTCGGTGTGTGTGTGTTGTCGGTGTGTGTGTGTGTTGTCGGTGTGTGTGTGTGTGTGTGTTGTCGGTGTGTGTGTGTGTGTTGTCGGTGTGTGTGTGTTGTCGGTGTGTGTGTGTGTGTGTTGTGGGTGTGTTGTCGGTGTGTGTGTGTGTGTGTGTTGTCGGTGTGTGCGTGTGTGTTTTGTCGGTGTGTGTGTGTGTGTGTTGTCGGTGTGTGTGTGTGTGTTGTGTGTGTGCGTGTTGTCGGTGTGTGTGTGTGTTGTCGGTGTGTGTAGTGTCGGTGTCGTGTGTGTGTGTGTGTGTGTTGTCGGTGTGTGTGTGTGTGTTGTCGCGTGTGGTGTGTGTGTGTGTGTTGTCGGTGTGTGTGTGTGTTGTCAGTGTGTGTGTGTGTGTGTGTTGTCGGTGTGTGTGTGTGTGTGTGTTGTCGGTGTGTGTGTGTGTGTGTTGTCGGTGTGTGTGTGTGTGTGTTGTCGGTGTGTGTGTGTGTGTGTTGTCGGTGTGTGTGTGTGTTGCTGGTGTTTGTGTGTGTGTGTGTTGTCGGTGTGTGTGTGTGTGTTGTCGGTGTGTGTGTGTGTGTTGTCGGTGTGTTTGTGTGTGTGTGTTGTCGGTGTGTGTGTGTGTGTTGTCGGTGTGTGTGTGTGTGTGTGTTGTGTGTGTGTGTGTTGTCGGTGTGTGTGTGTGTGTTGTCGGTGTGTGTGTGTGTGTGTTGTCGGTGTGTGTGTGTGTGTGTTGTCGGTGTGTGTGTGTG
>NW_027675580.1:227500-273036 GCF_965601325.2 Salmo salar | reverse complement strand
CCCTCCCTCTAGTCAGGTTATAGTGATGACTGGCTCCCTCCCTCTAGTCAGGTTATAGTGATGACTGGCTCCCTCCCTCTAGTCAGGTTATAGTGATGACTGGCTCCCTCCTCTAGTCAGGTTATAGTGATGACTGGCTCCCTCCCTCTAGTCAGGTTATAGTGATGACTGGCTCCCTCCCTCTAGTCAGGTTATAGTGATGACTGGCTCCCTCCCTCTAGTCAGGTTATAGTGATGACTGGCTCCCTCTAGTCAGGTTATAGTGATGACTGGCTCCCCCTCCAGTCAGGTTATAGTGATGACTGGCTCCCTCCCTCTGGTCAGGTTATAGTGATGACTGGCTCCCTCCCTCTAGTCAGGTTATAGTGATGACTGGCTCCCTCCCTCTAGTCAGGTTATAGTGATGACTGGCTCCCTCCCTCTAGTCAGGTTATAGTGATGACTGGCTCCCTCCCTCTAGTCATGTTATAGTGATGACTGGCTCCCTCCCTCTAGTCAGGTTATAGTGATGACTGGCTCCCTCCCTCTAGTCAGGTTATAGTGATGACTGGCTCCCTCCCTCTAGTCAGGTTATAGTGATGACTGGCTCCCTCCCTCTAGTCAGGTTATAGTGATGACTGGCTCCCTCCCTCTAGTCAGGTTATAGTGATGACTGGCTCCCTCCCTCTAGTCAGGTTATAGTGATGACTGGCTCCCTCCCTCTAGTCAGGTTATAGTGATGACTGGCTCCCTCCCTCTAGTCAGGTTATAGTGATGACTGGCTCCCTCCCTCTGGTCAGGTTATAGTGATGACTGGCTCCCTCCCTCTAGTCAGGTTATAGTGATGACTGGCTCCCTCCCTCTAGTCAGGTTATAGTGATGACTGGCTCCCTCTAGTCAGGTTATAGTGATGACTGGCTCCCTCTAGTCAGGTTATAGTGATGACTGGCATCCTCCTCAGTCAGGTTATAGTGATGACTGGCTCCCTCCCTCTGGTCAGGTTATAGTGATGACTGGCTCCCTCCCTCTAGTCAGGTTATAGTGATGACTGGCTCCCTCCCTCTAGTCAGGTTATAGTGATGACTGGCTCCCTCCCTCTAGTCAGGTTATAGTGATGACTGGCTCCCTCCCTCTAGTCAGGTTATAGTGATGACTGGCTCCCTCCCTCTAGTCAGGTTATAGTGATGACTGGCTCCCTCTAGTCAGGTTATAGTGATGACTGGCTCCCTCCCTCTAGTCAGGTTATAGTGATGACTGGCTCACTCCCTCTAGTCAGGTTATAGTGATGACTGGCTCCCTCTAGTCAGGTTATAGTGATGACTGGCTCCCTCTAGTCAGGTTATAGTGATGACTGGCTCCCTCTAGTCAGGTTATAGTGATGACTGGCTCCCTCCCTCTAGTCAGGTTATAGTGATGACTGGCTCCCTCCCTCTAGTCAGGTTATAGTGATGACTGGCTCCCTCCCTCTAGTCAGGTTATAGTGATGACTGGCTCCCTCCCTCTAGTCAGGTTATAGTGATGACTGGCTCCCTCCCTCTAGTCAGGTTATAGTGATGACTGGCTCCCTCCCTCTAGTCAGGTTATAGTGATGACTGGCTCCCTCCCTCTAGTCAGGTTATAGTGATGACTGGTCTCCCTCTAGTCAGGTTATAGTGATGACTGGCTCCCTCCCTCTAGTCAGGTTATAGTGATGACTGGCTCCCTCCCTCTAGTCAGGTTATAGTGATGACTGGCTCCCTCCAGTCAGGTTATAGTGATGACTGGCTCCCTCTAGTCAGGTTATAGTGATGACTGGCTCCCTCCCTCTAGTCAGGTTATAGTGATGACTGGCTCCCTCCCTCTAGTCAGGTTATAGTGATGACTGGCTCCCTCTAGTCAGGTTATAGTGATGACTGGCTCCCTCTAGTCAGGTTATAGTGATGACTGGCTCCCTCCCTCTAGTCAGGTTGTAGTGATGACTGGCTCCCTCCCTCTAGTCAGGTTATAGTGATGACTGGCTCCCCACTAGTCAGGTTATAGTGATGACTGGCTCCCTCCCTCCAGTCAGGTTATAGTGATGACTGGCTCCCTCCCTCTAGTCAGGTTATAGTGATGACTGGCTCCCTCCCTCTAGTCAGGTTATAGTGATGACTGGCTCCCTCTAGTCAGGTTATAGTGATGACTGGCTCCCTCTAGTCAGGTTATAGTGATGACTGGCTCCCTCCCTCTAGTCAGGTTATAGTGATGACTGGCTCCCTCTAGTCAGGTTATAGTGATGACTGGCTCCCTCCCTCTAGTCAGGTTATAGTGATGACTGGCTCCCTCTTGTCAGGTTATAGTGATGACTGGCTCCCTCCCTCTAGTCAGGTTATAGTGATGACTGGCTCCCTCCCTCTAGTCAGGTTATAGTGATGACTGGCTCCCTCCCTCTAGTCAGGTTATAGTGATGACTGGCTCCCTCCCTCTAGTCAGGTTATAGTGATGACTGGCTCCCTCCCTCTAGTCAGGTTATAGTGACGACTGGCTCCCTCTAGTCAGGTTATATTGATGACTGGCTCCCTCCCTCTAGTCAGGTTATAGTGATGACTGGCTCCCTCTGGTCAGGTTATAGTGATGACTGGCTCCCTCTGGTCAGGTTATAGTGATGACTGGCTCCCTCTGGTCAGGTTATAGTGATGACTGGCTCCCTCCCTCTAGTCAGGTTATAATGATGACTGGCTCCCTCCCTCTAGTCAGGTTATAATGATGACTGGCTCCCTGCCCTCTAGTCAGGTTATAGTGATGACTGGCTCCCTCCCTCTAGTCAGGTTATAGTGATGACTGGCTCCCTCCCTCTAGTCAGGTTATAGTGATGACTGGCTCCCTCCCTCTAGTCAGGTTATAGTGATGACTGGCTCCCTCTAGTCAGGTTATAGTGATGACTGGCTCCCTCTAGTCAGGTTATAGTGATGACTGGCTCCCTCCCTCTAGTCAGGTTATAGTGATGACTGGCTCCCTCCCTCTAGTCAGGTTATAGTGATGACTGGCTCCCTCCCTCTAGTCAGGTTATAGTGATGACTGGCTCCCTCTAGTCAGGTTATAGTGATGACTGGCTCCCTCTAGTCAGGTTATAGTGATGACTGGCTCCCTCTAGTCAGGTTATAGTGATGACTGGCTCCCTCCCTCTAGTCAGGTTATAGTGATGACTGGCTCCCTCTAGTCAGGTTATATTGATGACTGGCTCCCTCTAGTCAGGTTATAGTGATGACTGGCTCCCTCTAGTCAGGTTATAGTGATGACTGGCTCCCTCTAGTCAGGTTATAGTGATGACTGGCTCCCTCTAGTCAGGTTATAGTGATGACTGGCTCCCTCTGGTCAGGTTATAGTGATGACTGGCTCCCTCTGATCAGGTTATAGTGATGACTGGCTCCCTCCCTCTAGTCAGGTTATAGTGATGACTGGCTCCCTCACTCTAGTCAGGTTATAGTGATGACTGGCTCCCTCTAGTCAGGTTATAGTGATGACTGGCTCCCTCCCTCTAGTCAGGTTATAGTGATGACTGGCTCCCTCCCTCTAGTCAGGTTATAGTGATGACTGGCTCCCTCCCTCTAGTCAGGTTATAGTGATGACTGGCTCCCTCTAGTCAGGTTATAGTGATGACTGGCTCCCTCTAGTCAGGTTATAGTGATGACTGGCTCCCTCCCTCTAGTCAGGTTATAGTGATGACTGGCTCCCTCCCTCTAGTCAGGTTATAGTGATGACTGGCTCCCTCCCTCTAGTCAGGTTATAGTGATGACTGGCTCCCTCCCTCTAGTCAGGTTATAGTGATGACTGGCTCCCTCCCTCTAGTCAGGTTATAGTGATGACTGGCTCCCTCCCTCTAGTCAGGTTATAGTGATGACTGGCTCCCTCTAGTCAGGTTATAGTGATGACTGGCTCCCTCTAGTCAGGTTATAGTGATGACTGGCTCCCTCTAGTCAGGTTATAGTGATGACTGGCTCCCTCCCTCTAGTCAGGTTATAGTGATGACTGGCTCCCTCCCTCTAGTCAGGTTATAGTGATGACTGGCTCCCTCTAGTCAGGTTATAGTGATGACTGGCTCCCTCCCTCTAGTCAGGTTATAGTGACGACTGGCTCCCTCTAGTCAGGTTATAGTGATGACTGGCTCCCTCCCTCTAGTCAGGTTATAGTGATGACTGGCTCCCTCCCTCTAGTCAGGTTATAGTGATGACTGGCTCCCTCCCTCTAGTCAGGTTATAGTGATGACTGGCTCCCTCCCTCTAGTCAGGTTATAGTGATGACTGGCTCCCTCCCTCCAGTCAGGTTATAGTGATGACTGGCTCCCTCCCTCTAGTCAGGTTATAGTGATGACTGGCTCCCTCCCTCTAGTCAGGTTATAGTGATGACTGGCTCCCTCCCTCTAGTCAGGTTATAGTGATGACTGGCTCCCTCCCTCTAGTCAGGTTATAGTGATGACTGGCTCCCTCTGGTCAGGTTATAGTGATGACTGGCTCCCTCTGATCAGGTTATAGTGATGACTGGCTCCCTCCCTCTAGTCAGGTTATAGTGATGACTGGCTCCCTCACTCTAGTCAGGTTATAGTGATGACTGGCTCCCTATAGTCAGGTTATAGTGATGACTGGCTCCCTCCCTCTAGTCAGGTTATAGTGATGACTGGCTCCCTCTAGTCAGGTTATAGTGATGACTGGCTCCCTCCCTCTAGTCAGGTTATAGTGATGACTGGCTCCCTCCCTCTAGTCAGGTTATAGTGATGACTGGCTCCCTCCCTCTAGTCAGGTTATAGTGATGACTGGCTCCCTCCCTCTAGTCAGGTTATAGTGATGACTGGCTCCCTCCCTCTAGTCAGGTTATAGTGATGACTGGCTCCCTCCCTCTAGTCAGGTTATAGTGATGACTGACTCCCTCTAGTCAGGTTATAGTGATGACTGGCTCCCTCCCTCTAGTCATGTTATAGTGATGACTGGCTCCCTCTAGTCAGGTTATAGTGATGACTGGCTCCCTCCCTCTAGTCAGGTTATAGTGATGACTGGCTCCCTCTAGTCAGGTTATAGTGATGACTGGCTCCCTCCCTCTAGTCAGGTTATAGTGATGACTGGCTCCCTCTAGTCAGGTTATAGTGATGACTGGCTCCCTCCCTCTAGTCAGGTTATAGTGATGACTGGCTCCCTCTAGTCAGGTTATAGTGATGACTGGCTCCCTCCCTCTAGTCAGGTTATAGTGATGACTGGCTCCCTCCCTCTAGTCAGGTTATAGTGATGACTGGCTCCCTCACTCTAGTCAGGTTATAGTGATGACTGGCTCCCTCCCTCTAGTCAGGTTATAGTGATGACTGGCTCCCTCCCTCTAGTCAGGTTATAGTGATGACTGGCTCCCTCCCTCTAGTCAGGTTATAGTGATGACTGGCTCCCTCCCTCTAGTCAGGTTATAGTGATGACTGGCTCCCTCCCTCTAGTCAGGTTATAGTGATGACTGGTTCCCTCTAGTCAGGTTATAGTGATGACTGGCTCCCTCCCTCTAGTCAGGTTATAGTAATGACTGGCTCCCTCCCTCTAGTCAGGTTATAGTGATGACTGGCTCCCTCCAGTCAGGTTATAGTGATGACTGGCTCCCTCTAGTCAGGTTATAGTGATGACTGGCTCCCTCCCTCTAGTCAGGTTATAGTGATGACTGGCTCCCTCCCTCTAGTCAGGTTATAGTGATGACTGGCTCCCTCTAGTCAGGTTATAGTGATGACTGGCTCCCTCTAGTCAGGTTATAGTGATGACTGGCTCCCTCCCTCTAGTCAGGTTGTAGTGATGACTGGCTCCCTCCCTCTAGTCAGGTTATAGTGATGACTGGCTCCCTCTAGTCAGGTTATAGTGATGACTGGCTCCCTCCCTCCAGTCAGGTTATAGTGATGACTGGCTCCCTCCCTCTAGTCAGGTTATAGTGATGACTGGCTCCCTCCCTCTAGTCAGGTTATAGTGATGACTGGCTCCCTCTAGTCAGGTTATAGTGATGACTGGCTCCCTCTAGTCAGGTTATAGTGATGACTGGCTCCCTCCCTCTAGTCAGGTTATAGTGATGACTGGCTCCCTCTAGTCAGGTTATAGTGATGACTGGCTCCCTCCCTCTAGTCAGGTTATAGTGATGACTGGCTCCCTCTTGTCAGGTTATAGTGATGACTGGCTCCCTCCCTCTAGTCAGGTTATAGTGATGACTGGCTCCCTCCCTCTAGTCAGGTTATAGTGATGACTGGCTCCCTCCCTCTAGTCAGGTTATAGTGATGACTGGCTCCCTCCCTCTAGTCAGGTTATAGTGATGACTGGCTCCCTCCCTCTAGTCAGGTTATAGTGACGACTGGCTCCCTCTAGTCAGGTTATATTGATGACTGGCTCCCTCCCTCTAGTCAGGTTATAGTGATGACTGGCTCCCTCTGGTCAGGTTATAGTGATGACTGGCTCCCTCTGGTCAGGTTATAGTGATGACTGGCTCCCTCTGGTCAGGTTATAGTGATGACTGGCTCCCTCCCTCTAGTCAGGTTATAATGATGACTGGCTCCCTCCCTCTAGTCAGGTTATAGTGATGACTGGCTCCCTCCCTCTAGTCAGGTTATAGTGATGACTGGCTCCCTCCCTCTAGTCAGGTTATAGTGATGACTGGCTCCCTCTAGTCAGGTTATAGTGATGACTGGCTCCCTCTAGTCAGGTTATAGTGATGACTGGCTCCCTCCCTCTAGTCAGGTTATAGTGATGACTGGCTCCCTCCCTCTAGTCAGGTTATAGTGATGACTGGCTCCCTCCCTCTAGTCAGGTTATAGTGATGACTGGCTCCCTCTAGTCAGGTTATAGTGATGACTGGCTCCCTCTAGTTAGGTTATAGTGATGACTGGCTCCCTCTAGTCAGGTTATAGTGATGACTGGCTCCCTCCCTCTAGTCAGGTTATAGTGATGACTGGCTCCCTCCCTCTAGTCAGGTTATAGTGATGACTGGCTCCCTCTAGTCAGGTTATAGTGATGACTGGCTCCCTCCCTCTAGTCAGGTTATATTGATGACTGGCTCCCTCTAGTCAGGTTATAGTGATGACTGGCTCCCTCTAGTCAGGTTATAGTGATGACTGGCTCCCTCTAGTCAGGTTATAGTGATGACTGGCTCCCTCTAGTCAGGTTATAGTGATGACTGGCTCCCTCTGGTCAGGTTATAGTGATGACTGGCTCCCTCTGATCAGGTTATAGTGATGACTGGCTCCCTCCCTCTAGTCAGGTTATAGTGATGACTGGCTCCCTCACTCTAGTCAGGTTATAGTGATGACTGGCTCCCTCTAGTCAGGTTATAGTGATGACTGGCTCCCTCCCTCTAGTCAGGTTATAGTGATGACTGGCTCCCTCCCTCTAGTCAGGTTATAGTGATGACTGGCTCCCTCCCTCTAGTCAGGTTATAGTGATGACTGGCTCCCTCTAGTCAGGTTATAGTGATGACTGGCTCCCTCTAGTCAGGTTATAGTGATGACTGGCTCCCTCCCTCTAGTCAGGTTATAGTGATGACTGGCTCCCTCCCTCTAGTCAGGTTATAGTGATGACTGGCTCCCTCCCTCTAGTCAGGTTATAGTGATGACTGGCTCCCTCCCTCTAGTCAGGTTATAGTGATGACTGGCTCCCTCCCTCTAGTCAGGTTATAGTGATGACTGGCTCCCTCCCTCTAGTCAGGTTATAGTGATGACTGGCTCCCTCTAGTCAGGTTATAGTGATGACTGGCTCCCTCTAGTCAGGTTATAGTGATGACTGGCTCCCTCTAGTCAGGTTATAGTGATGACTGGCTCCCTCCCTCTAGTCAGGTTATAGTGATGACTGGCTCCCTCCCTCTAGTCAGGTTATAGTGATGACTGGCTCCCTCTAGTCAGGTTATAGTGATGACTGGCTCCCTCCCTCTAGTCAGGTTATAGTGATGACTGGCTCCCTCCCTCTAGTCAGGTTATAGTGATGACTGGCTCCCTCCCTCTAGTCAGGTTATAGTGATGACTGGCTCCCTCCCTCTAGTCAGGTTATAGTGATGACTGGCCCCCTCCCTCTAGTCAGGTTATAGTGATGACTGGCTCCCTCTGGTCAGGTTATAGTGATGACTGGCTCCCTCTGATCAGGTTATAGTGATGACTGGCTCCCTCCCTCTAGTCAGGTTATAGTGATGACTGGCTCCCTCACTCTAGTCAGGTTATAGTGATGACTGGCTCCCTCTAGTCAGGTTATAGTGATGACTGGCTCCCTCCCTCTAGTCAGGTTATAGTGATGACTGGCTCCCTCTAGTCAGGTTATAGTGATGACTGGCTCCCTCCCTCTAGTCAGGTTATAGTGATGACTGGCTCCCTCCCTCTAGTCAGGTTATAGTGATGACTGGCTCCCTCCCTCTAGTCAGGTTATAGTGATGACTGGCTCCCTCCCTCTAGTCAGGTTATAGTGATGACTGGCTCCCTCCCTCTAGTCAGGTTATAGTGATGACTGGCTCCCTCCCTCTAGTCAGGTTATAGTGATGACTGACTCCCTCTAGTCAGGTTATAGTGATGACTGGCTCCCTCCCTCTAGTCATGTTATAGTGATGACTGGCTCCCTCTAGTCAGGTTATAGTGATGACTGGCTCCCTCCCTCTAGTCAGGTTATAGTGATGACTGGCTCCCTCTAGTCAGGTTATAGTGATGACTGGCTCCCTCCCTCTAGTCAGGTTATAGTGATGACTGGCTCCCTCTAGTCAGGTTATAGTGATGACTGGCTCCCTCCCTCTAGTCAGGTTATAGTGATGACTGGCTCCCTCTAGTCAGGTTATAGTGATGACTGGCTCCCTCCCTCTAGTCAGGTTATAGTGATGACTGGCTCCCTCCCTCTAGTCAGGTTATAGTGATGACTGGCTCCCTCACTCTAGTCAGGTTATAGTGATGACTGGCTCCCTCTGGTCAGGTTATAGTGATGACTGGCTCCCTCCCTCTAGTCAGGTTATAGTGATGACTGGCTCCCTCCCTCTAGTCAGGTTATAGTGATGACTGGCTCCCTCTAGTCAGGTTATAGTGATGACTGGCTCCCTCCCTCTAGTCAGGTTATAGTGATGACTGGCTCCCTCTAGTCAGGTGATAGTGATGACTGGCTCCCTCCCTCTAGTCAGGTTATAGTGATGACTGGCTCCCTCTAGTCAGGTTATAGTGATGACTGACTCCCTCCCTCTAGTCAGGTTATAGTGATGACTGGCTCCCTCTAGTCAGGTTATAGTGATGACTGGCTCCCTCCCTCTAGTCAGGTTATAGTGATGACTGGCTCCCTCCCTCTAGTCAGGTTATAGTGATGACTGGCTCCCTCCCTCTAGTCAGGTTATAGTGATGACTGGCTCCCTCCCTCTAGTCAGGTTATAGTGATGACTGGCTCCCTCTAGTCAGGTTATAGTGATGACTGGCTCCCTCCCTCTAGTCAGGTTATAGTGATGACTGGCTCCCTCCCTCTAGTCAGGTTATAGTGATGACTGGCTCCCTCCCTCTAGTCAGGTTATAGTGATGACTGGCTCCCTCTAGTCAGGTTATAGTGATGACTGGCTCCCTCCCTCTAGTCAGGTTATAGTGATGACTGGCTCCCTCCCTCTAGTCAGGTTATAGTGATGACTGGCTCCCTCCCTCTAGTCAGGTTATAGTGATGACTGGCTCCCTCCCTCTAGTCAGGTTATAGTGATGACTGGCTCCCTCTAGTCAGGTTATAGTGATGACTGGCTCCCTCCCTCTAGTCAGGTTATAGTGATGACTGGCTCCCTCTAGTCAGGTTATAGTGATGACTGGCTCCCTCTAGTCAGGTTATAGTGATGACTGGCTCCCTCCCTCTAGTCAGGTTATAGTGATGACTGGCTCCCTCCCTCTAGTCAGGTTATAGTGATGACTGGCTCCCTCCCTCTAGTCAGGTTATAGTGATGACTGGCTCCCTCCCTCTAGTCAGGTTATAGTGATGACTGGCTCCCTCCCTCTAGTCAGGTTATAGTGATGACTGGCTCCCTCTAGTCAGGTTATAGTGATGACTGGCTCCCTCTAGTCAGGTTATAGTGATGACTGGCTCCCTCCCTCTAGTCAGGTTATAGTGATGACTGGCTCCCTCACTCTAGTCAGGTTATAGTGATGACTGGCTCCCTCACTCTAGTCAGGTTATAGTGATGACTGGCTCCCTCACTCTAGTCAGGTTATAGTGATGACTGGCTCCCTCACTCTAGTCAGGTTATAGTGATGACTGGCTCCCTCCCTCTAGTCAGGTTATAGTGATGACTGGCTCCCTCCCTCTAGTCAGGTTATAGTGATGACTGGCTCCCTCCCTCTAGTCAGGTTATAGTGATGACTGGCTCCCTCCCTCTAGTCAGGTTATAGTGATGACTGGCTCCCTCCCTCTAGTCAGGTTATAGTGATGACTGGCTCCCTCCCTCTAGTCAGGTTATAGTGATGATTGGCTCCCTCCCTCTAGTCAGGTTATAGTGATGACTGGCTCCCTCCCTCTAGTCAGGTTATAGTGATGACTGGCTCCCTCCCTCTAGTCAGGTTATAGTGATGACTGGCTCCCTCTAGTCAGGTTATAGTGATGACTGGCTCCCTCCCTCTAGTCAGGTTATAGTGATGACTGGCTCCCTCTAGTCAGGTTATAGTGATGACTGGCTCCCTCTAGTCAGGTTATAGTGATGACTGGCTCCCTCCCTCTAGTCAGGTTATAGTGATGACTGGCTCCCTCCCTCTAGTCAGGTTATAGTGATGACTGGCTCCCTCTAGTCAGGTTATAGTGATGACTGGCTCCCTCCCTCTAGTCAGGTTATAGTGATGACTGGCTCCCTCCCTCTAGTCAGGTTATAGTGATGACTGGCTCGCTCCCTCTAGTCAGGTTATAGTGATGACTGGCTCCCTCCCTCCAGTCAGGTTATAGTGATGACTGGCTCCCTCCCTCTAGTCAGGTTATAGTGATGACTGGCTCCCTCTAGTCAGGTTATAGTGATGACTGGCTCCCTCCCTCTAGTCAGGTTATAGTGATGATTGGCTCCCTCCCTCTAGTCAGGTTATAGTGATGACTGGCTCCCTCCCTCTAGTCAGGTTATAGTGATGACTGGCTCCCTCCCTCTAGTCAGGTTATAGTGATGACTGGCTCCCTCTAGTCAGGTTATAGTGATGACTGGCTCCCTCCCTCTAGTCAGGTTATAGTGATGACTGGCTCCCTCCCTCTAGTCAGGTTATAGTGATGATTGGCTCCCTCCCTCTAGTCAGGTTATAGTGATGACTGGCTCCCTCCCTCTAGTCAGGTTATAGTGATGACTGGCTCCCTCCCTCTAGTCAGGTTATAGTGATGACTGGCTCCCTCTAGTCAGGTTATAGTGATGACTGGCTCCCTCCCTCTAGTCAGGTTATAGTGACGACTGGCTCCCTCTAGTCAGGTTATAGTGATGACTGGCTCCCTCCCTCTAGTCAGGTTATAGTGATGATTGGCTCCCTCCCTCTAGTCAGGTTATAGTGATGACTGGCTCCCTCCCTCTAGTCAGGTTATAGTGATGACTGGCTCCCTCCCTCTAGTCAGGTTATAGTGATGACTGGCTCCCTCCCTCTAGTCAGGTTATAGTGATGACTGGCTCCCTCCCTCTAGTCAGGTTATAGTGATGACTGGCTCCCTCCCTCTAGTCAGGTTATAGTGATGACTGGCTCCCTCCCTCTAGTCAGGTTATAGTGATGACTGGCTCCCTCCCTCTAGTCAGGTTATAGTGATGACTGGCTCCCTCCCTCTAGTCAGGTTATAGTGATGACTGGCTCCCTCACTCTAGTCAGGTTATAGTGATGACTGGCTCCCTCCCTCTAGTCAGGTTATAGTGATGACTGGCTCCCTCTAGTCAGGTTATAGTGATGACTGGCTCCCTCCCTCTAGTCAGGTTATAGTGATGACTGGCTCCCTCCCTCTAGTCAGGTTATAGTGATGACTGGCTCCCTCCCTCTAGTCAGGTTATAGTGATGACTGGTTCCCTCTAGTCAGGTTATAGTGATGACTGGCTCCCTCTAGTCAGGTTATAGTGATGACTGGCTCCCTCCCTCTGGTCAGGTTATAGTGATGACTGGCTCCCTCCCTCTGGTCAGGTTATAGTGATGACTGGCTCCCTCCCTCTAGTCAGGTTATAGTGATGACTGGCTCCCTCTAGTCAGGTTATAGTGATGACTGGCTCCCTCTAGTCAGGTTATAGTGATGACTGGCTCCCTCTGGTCAGGTTATAGTGATGACTGGCTCCCTCCCTCTAGTCAGGTTATAGTGATGACTGGCTCCCTCTGGTCAGGTTATAGTGATGACTGGCTCCCTCCCTCTAGTCAGGTTATAGTGATGACTGGCTCCCTCCCTCTAGTCAGGTTATAGTGATGACTGGCTCCCTCCCTCTAGTCAGGTTATAGTGATGACTGGCTCCCTCCCTCTAGTCAGGTTATAGTGATGACTGGCTCCCTCCCTCTAGTCAGGTTATAGTGATGACTGGCTCCCTCCCTCTAGTCAGGTTATAGTGATGACTGGCTCCCTCCCTCTAGTCAGGTTATAGTGATGACTGGCTCCCTCCCTCTAGTCAGGTTATAGTGATGACTGGCTCCCTCCCTCTAGTCAGGTTATAGTGATGACTGGCTCCCTCTAGTCAGGTTATAGTGATGACTGGCTCCCTCCCTCTAGTCAGGTTATAGTGATGACTGGTTCCCTCCCTCTAGTCAGGTTATAGTGATGACTGGTTCCCTCCCTCTAGTCAGGTTATAGTGATGACTGGCTCCCTCTAGTCAGGTTATAGTGATGACTGGATCCCTCCCTCTAGTCAGGTTATAGTGATGACTGGATCCCTCCCTCTAGTCAGGTTATAGTGATGACTGGCTCCCTCTAGTCAGGTTATAGTGATGACTGGCTCCCTCCCTCTAGTCAGGTTATAGTGATGACTGGCTCCCTCCCTCTAGTCAGGTTATAGTGATGACTGGCTCCCTCCAGTCAGGTTATAGTGATGACTGGCTCCCTCTAGTCAGGTTATAGTGATGACTGGCTCCCTCCCTCTAGTCAGGTTATATTGATGACTGGCTCCCTCCCTCTAGTCAGGTTATAGTGATGACTGGCTCCCTCCCTCTAGTCAGGTTATAGTGATGACTGGCTCCCTCCCTCTAGTCAGGTTATAGTGATGACTGGCTCCCTCCCTCTAGTCAGGTTATAGTGATGACTGGCTCCCTCTAGTCAGGTTATAGTGATGACTGGCTCCCTCCCTCTAGTCAGGTTATAGTGATGACTGGCTCCCTCTGGTCAGGTTATAGTGATGACTGGCTCCCTCCCTCTAGTCAGGTTATAGTGATGACTGGCTCCCTCTAGGTCAGGTTATAGTGATGACTGGCTCCCTCCCTCTAGTCAGGTTATAGTGATGACTGGCTCCCTCCCTCTAGTCAGGTTATAGTGATGACTGGCTCCCTCCCTCTAGTCAGGTTATAGTGATGACTGGCTCCCTCCCTCTAGGTCAGGTTATAGTGATGACTGGCTCCCTCCCTCTAGTCAGGTTATAGTGATGACTGGCTCCCTCCCTCTAGTCAGGTTATAGTGATGACTGGCTCCCTCCCTCTAGTCAGGTTATAGTGATGACTGGCTCCCTCCCTCTAGTCAGGTTATAGTGGTGACTGGCTCCCTCCCTCTAGTCACGTTATAGTGATGACTGGCTCCCTCCCTCTAGTCATGTTATAGTGATGACTGGCTCCCTCCCTCTAGTCAGGTTATAGTGATGACTGGCTCCCTCTAGTCAGGTTATATAAATGACTGGCTCCCTCCCTCTAGTCAGGTTATAGTGATGACCGGCTCCCTCCCTCTAGTCAGGTTATAGTGATGACTGGCTCCCTCCCTCTATTCAGGTTATAGTGATGACTGGCTCCCTCCCTCTAGTCAGGTTATAGTGATGACTGGCTCCCTCCCTCTATTCAGGTTATAGTGATGACTGGCTCCCTCCCTCTAGTCAGGTTATAGTGATGACTGGCTCCCTCCCTCTAGTCATGTTATAGTGATGACTGGCTCCCTCCCTCTAGTCAGGTTATAGTGATGACTGGCTCCCTCCCTCTAGTCAGGTTATAGTGATGACTGGCTCCCTCTAGTCAGGTTATATTGATGACTGGCTCCCTCCCTCTAGTCAGGTTATAGTGATGACTGGCTCCCTCTAGTCAGGTTATAGTGATGACTGGCTCCCTCCCTCTAGTCAGGTTATAGTGATGACTGGCTCCCTCTAGTCAGGTTATAGTGATGACTGGCTCCCTCCCTCTAGTCAGGTTATATTGATGACTGGCTCCCTCTAGTCAGGTTATAGTGATGACTGGCTCCCTCTAGTCAGGTTATAGTGATGACTGGCTCCCTCTAGTCAGGTTATAGTGATGACTGGCTCCCTCTAGTCAGGTTATAGTGATGACTGGCTCCTTCCAGTCAGGTTATAGTGATGACTGGCTCCTTCCAGTCAGGTTATGTTGACGACTGGCTCCCTCGTCATTTGTGTGTTTTAATTATTTAATGAAATAGCATGCTTAAAGCATCAGACAAGTTCAGTACATATAGTTGATTTTATTAAAACACATGGGGTGATTGGTAGAAAGAACAGATGACTCTTGGTTGACCAAGATGTATTTTAGTTGGGGACAGCACTAGAACATGATTTTGGGGCTCCCGAGTGGCGCAGCGGACACTGCATCTCAGTGCTTGAGGCATCACTACAGACACCCTGGTTCAAATCCAGGCTGTATCACAACCGGCCGTGATTTGGAGTCCCATAGGGCGGCGCACAACTGGCCCAGCGTCGTCAGTCATTGTAAATAAGAATTTTTTCTTAACTGACTTGCCTAGTTAAATAAAGGTTACGTTGAAATAAATTTAAAAAATTGTGTTTCATGACAAACCATTTTTTACAAATCCGGCAAGGCACCAACTTTGAGAAGGTTTCAAACCAATTCATGAATGTAATTGAATCTAGGTATGTCTTGCCTTTAATGTAATGGCATGAAAAAAAATTGGCTGAATTTTATACAATGACTTATCAACAGCTCTAATAATTTGCCTCCACAGGAAATCTACACTGGCAGTTATAGAATATACTATATATCCTAGAAACCTGGTTAAACTATCATTATGACATCATGGATGAATTCTAGAATATACTATATATCCTAGAAACCTGGTTAAACTATCATTATGACATCCTGGATGAAAACTAGAATATACTATATAGCCTAGAAACCTGGTTAAACTATCATTATGACATCATGGATGAATTCTAGAATATACTATATAGCCTAGAAA
The DNA here is from genome assembly GCF_965601325.2 of Salmo salar. Taxonomy (NCBI): domain Eukaryota; kingdom Metazoa; phylum Chordata; class Actinopteri; order Salmoniformes; family Salmonidae; genus Salmo; species Salmo salar. The sequence continues at coordinate 257,791 of NW_027675580.1, read as the reverse complement.
CCTGGTTAAACTATCATTATGACATCATGGATGAATTCTAGAATATACTATATATCCTAGAAACCTGGTTAAACTATCATTATGACATCATGGATGAATTCTAGAATATACTATATAGCCTAGAAACCTGGTTAAACTATCATTATGACATCATGGATGGCCAGTCTTTGTATTCATAGTGTAGTGAATTCAGGGGGAGGCCCTGAGCTGAACTCAAACCTGGGTCCAGCGACTGTCATGCCAACACCTTATAACTGTTACGCCAAGATGTCTAAACTTCTTGAAGAGGTTGCTAGGTGTTGGGTTACGGTTTCTACAATAGCTTTCTCTATGAATTTGAGAGTGGTTACACTTCTTCCCCCATTCCTCAGCTGTTTACCAAACCAAGCCTCTGGGCAGCCATTTTGTTGCCGTTTAAAAAACCCACACAACCCATCAATCTGCAGTTCAAACAATAACAAAGCTGTAATTCCACCACTGTTTTGGTAATAAGATGATTATGGGGTTGGAGAAATGTAACTACTTTCAAATTCATAGACAGACCTATGGATGCAAGGACTGACCATCCATGATATCAACATTATAGTTTTAACCATGTTGAGGGTATACAGTGTTGATTTACATTTCTTTACTCTAATGTTTAGAACCAAGCTTATTTGGGGATCTGATGGGGTACAACAGTTGAACTAAGCTCATGAGGCATGTGTTATATTCTTCAAGAATCAATGGCTATAAATAAATAATTTAAAAGTCCAAATATAGATGTAGCTATTGCAGATTTCCGCTTTAACACCACACATCAGTTCAACAACTGCAGAGTTTGTGCCTCTGTATTTAAGACAGTACTTACTAGTGTTAATCAGGGAACGGTTTCTCAAAACCATCTTATGGCTAAGTTCACCGTTAGAACCATTGGACGCCTTAAGATGCGTTTGGGAAACCGGGCCCAGATGTCCAGTTTCCTCCTCTATCGATGTAACAGTCATCTCCCCCTCTTCCTCTTCCTCTTCATAAACTGCATCCTCCTCTTCTTTTACTGTAACATCCTCCTCCTCTTTCACTCTGAACGCGTATTTTTCTTCTTTCACAGTAACGGCCTCACCCTCTACTTCTTGTTTTACTGTGACATTCTCTTCATTAGCAGGAGAGTAGCTCAGTGACCGCATGGTCGGAGATGTTAGCTAGCTAGGCTAATGCTAAATTAACCAGCCCGCTAGCTGATCAATAACAAAAACACCGTAAATATGAAATTAAATCTGATAACTAACTAGACGACAGAAGTGGTTTTAAAACACAGTGGTTAATATACACTAAAGCGTCTAAAGAGCTTTATTGTTCGGCTATTTTGTCTAGCAAGCTACCGTGGTGTCCGACTAACTGTTGCTGCTGTTGAAAGAAGAGTTCCGTCCACTACATTATACGTCACACCAACAGCATCGCGTTAAATTCCCAGACCGCCATCTGCTGACTGGAGTGGGTAACGCAGTTGAGTAAAATGTATATTTTGTCAGACAAAAAGTTAAAGGGTAGGAATAAGGGACATCGCTGGTCATAAAATATTCATTACTTTCTTCAGCAATACTAGGAGAGAGGGGTACCCCTACACAGAACTGAACTGGATCTAAGATGGCGGACAGAAATACTAGGAGAGAGGCGTACCCCTACACAGAACTGAACTGGATCAAAGATGGCGGACAGAAATACTAGGAGAGAGGGATACCCCTACACAGAACTGAACTGGATCAAAGATGGAGGACAGAAATACTAGGAGAGAGGCGTAACCCTACACAGAACTGAACTGGATCAAAGATGGCGGACAGAAACACTAGGAGAGAGGGGTACCCCTACACAGAACTGAACTGGATCAAAGATGGCGGACAGAAATACTAGGATGGAAGCAAATGTAAGGGATTATAACGTCATAACGAATCATGCAGAAACATGTACAGTTGACAGAAATGTTAGTTAATGTAGAGACAAACGATTATGCTTTTTTTTATCATAAAGTTTATTTACGAAAATCGCGATTTAGCCAGCTAGCTGAATAGCTAACATTAGCCAGCTAACGGACTAGCTAACATTAAACAGCTAACGGACTAGCTAACATTAAACAGCTAGCTGACTAGCTAACATTAACCAGCTAGCTGACTAGCTAACATTAACCAGCTAGCTGACTAGCTAACATTAGCCAGCTAGCTGACTAGCTAACATTAGCCAGCTAGCTGACTAGCTAACATTAACCAGCTAGCTGACTAGCTAACAATAACCAGCTAGCTGACTAGCTAACATTAACCAACTAGCTGACTAGCTAACATTAGCCAGCTAGCTGACTAGCATTATGGGTGTTGTGACATGAGTATGTAATTGTCATTCTGGTTGTTTTAGGGACTCCTGAAACAACCAGCAAACCAGGCTGTTGTTTTGTGAAACAGTGAATGTATAGAATCTAGCCAGCTGAAGAATTTACTGAAAATTTAATGTACAATTGTGTTAGCTTGCCTTGCTGATATTTGCCATGCAGATAGATGAAATAACGTAGCTAGCTATGTTCTTGCTTATTGTGCAGTGGATGATTAAAATACCTGTATGCCTATGGATGTGTAGCTAGCTATCTAGCCGATCTGTGTATGGACCCAAACGTTTGGTATACATATTAGTTCAAAACCTATGAACCTCAGCTATCATAGCCAGTTGTATCAACTTCAAAACAGCCTGAATGACATTAATGAAGCCTATGGATTGAGTAGAATATAATATCATGTTGTGCCAAGGATGCAAGTCGTATATACATGTAGTTATTACCATGCATGAGATCCCCACATTGTAGCCTGTACATTTAACATATTCACTGATCATGTACTCTACCTTGGCAAATAAAGGTGCAGTTTAGGTATGAATGTCTTTGAGATTATTTTTCAGTCATATCCAATACCAGGAGTATCAAATTCCAGTCTTTGAATGACGCTGTGTCTGCATGCATGTATTACAATTATACACTTCAACAGTGTTTACCAATCTTGGTCCTGGGACATCAATGGTTACACATTGTAACTAATAGACAAGAAACATGATTTAACTAGTTAATTCATATATACAGAAATATCATGTTAAAAAACAGAACACTACACTTCCTATGCATCATGTAAATACTCTAACACTGGTTCATCTCAACATCTAATCTCCTTCATCTGCATTGATCTGATAAACACAGGATAGGTGGAGTATTTCATCACATTACACTTCATTTCAACCAGTAGAGAATGTGAAACGCTTTATTGAAAAGCTCATTATCCAAGTGTTATAAATACAAGTTTAATCTGTACTTCAATTCACATCTGTTGTGCATTATAAAAACAGAGGAAGAAAGAGGAGGTGGTGAGAGAGGTGTAAAAGACAGAAAGGGAAAGAGGTAAGCACATAGGAGCAGGGAAGGCAGCACATGATTAATGAATCACAGTGCTACATAAATATTCTCTCAGTTCATCACAATTACATAATAGTGTCTCTAGTCGGCCCAAAGGTTCTTAAAAGCAGGTGAGGTGGTGATGATGGGACTGGGGGTTGGCATCCTCTCACATCAAAACATACCTGCAGATGAGAGAGAGAGCATGTTTAAACCTTGTGTTTATATTTTTTATTCTAACATTGTTAGTCATCAATCAGGAGGTGAAATAAAAAACTGACCTTGGATCATTAACTCTGGGACTATTGCATTTCTATCTGTATTTCAATGTAAAGCATCTCTTTACTAATACTTCCTGTATAATATAAACTGACCTGGGATCATTAACTCTGGGACTACTGCATCTCTGTCTGTATTTCAATGTAAAGCATCTCTTTAATAATACTTCCTGTATAATATAAACTGACCTGGGATCATTAACTCTGGGACTACTGCATCTCTATCTGTATTTCAATGTAAAGCATCTCTTTAATAATACTTCCTGTATAATATAAACTGACCTGGGATCATTAACTCTGGGACTACTGCATCTCTGTCTGTATTTCAATGTAAAGCATCTCTTTAATAATACTTCCTGTATAATATAAACTGACCTGGGATCATTAACTCTGGGACTACTGCATCTCTATCTGTATTTCAATGTAAAGCATCTCTTTAATAATACTTCCTGTATAATATAAACTGACCTGGGATCATTAACTCTGGGACTACTGCATCTCTGTCTGTATTTCAATGTAAAGCATCTCTTTAATAATACTTCCTGTATAATATAAACTGACCTGGGATCATTAACTCTGGGACTACTGCATCTCTATCTGTATTTCAATGTAAAGCATCTCTTTAATAATACTTCCTGTTGACCTGACCAAGTGACCTCTCACCTCTGATCATGCTGTGCCCTCTATGTAGCCAGTTCAGATGCAGGAGGGGTTCACCGACACAGCTGATATAACCTAGAGGATTTAGGGAGAAGAGGAGAGAGGGATGAAGTGAAGGAGAGAGACTGTTATTGAGAAAATAAGGTAGTTAAAGCGACAGTGTTCACAGGAATCTGTGTGTGGCCTCACCTGGTGTCCACACCACACTAAGTGGCTGCAGAGTACTTTATGCTGAAAAACATGAACGGACCCACAAGGACAAACAATATAGCGTAGTTATAGAAATAATGAAGTGTCTTACTATTCTCCATGGTTGGCCCTCTTGCCTATTCTTTGAAGGTGGAAGGAGAACACAGTTATACACCTGAACCTGCTTACTGCACAACACAATCCATCAATCAGATTGATACATTAGTGTGTAGGTGTGGGTTATAAGGGTGTCCAATTGTTCTACATTTTTTCAATATGGGTGATTTAAAATAGTCTGTTTTGTTTTTGCACAGACATCACACCCTTATCTAAACAGCACCCTCACCTGAGAAGTAGAAATCAAAGGGAGAGAAACTGTGAATTGAATAACTGCAGTTGACATAGCTCAGTAAATGGAAGAATACTCTTATTGCAATGTGAATGGCTCTTAAAAGAGCCTTTGGTTGTGCATAGTGACGTCTATGGTGTTGCCAGGGAACAGCACCCTCTTTGAAGAAGTAGGAGGTGAAGATCTCCTGCACACGGATTGCCTCTCTTGCTGCGTTGTTGGACCCCATCCTTGAAACATCCTGCAGAGCAGCAGACTCCTCCTCTGGCACACGGCGGCGAGCTGCAGATCCCCTCCTGGTCCTTGGTCACCCAACCTTGCAGTGCCCTACACGTTAACTGTAGGCAATCATTTTGAAGGAATCTCCAGTTACAAGGTATCTGTAGGAATATGGAAGACAATGTAATTATTAGACTTTTTTTGATAGATGCATGGGCACACATATGTACATGTGTAGCATGTGACAATAACAGGATCATATCAAGGATGGCATCACAAATGAATACATAAATACCACTTGAAGCTTGATGATGAGTTTGAATCATTTGAATCAGCTGTGCAGTGTGAAGGCAAAAACAACAATGTGCCCCTCTGAGTCCCCAGGACTGAGAACCACTGCTCTTCATTGGGACCTCTTCATATGTAGACTGGCTTTCATAGAGCTCTTTATCTGAGGACAGAAAACCTCACAAGAAACAGACTTCATTATAGTCAAATTACACCACACTGAATATTATGTTACTATTATCTCCGTCCTCACTTCTAGGGACAGGAACTACACAAAAGTACCTGCCCTATCCAGAATAGCCTCCTCTCTCACTGACAGTTGGGGTTGCTATCCTTTCACCCTCCTCCATGGCTGTTAGCTAGCTACCTACAAATAAATGCATGTGGAGTTTGTTTTTTACAGTGATAAATACATCAAGATAGCTAGCTAAAATGAAGTTAGGTAGCTGGTGATATTTAATTATATCTATACAGAATGTGATATTTAATTCTATCTAGCTATCTATCTATACAGAATGTGTAGTTGGCTAGATAGCTAGCTCATTTAGCAGCTCATTTGAGTTAGCCTGCACTGCAGCTAGTTAGCTAATAATACATCGTTGTTTTTTTACATTTTCAAAATCTATTTACTTACTTGAATAGGTTCTCCCAGCCATGTGGACAACTGGAAACAGGGCAGCAAAGTTTGTCACCAGAGCGTTTTAGAGGATATTACTATTGAACTATGTACCCATTTAATAGCCAGACCTTCATACAAACTTGCTCTGCTGAATTCTTGATGGAGTCACAATGGGCGGCCTAAGAGGCATCTAGTCCATCTGCTGACTGGACGCAGTTCAGTAAAATGTACATTTTATCTTCAGACAAAAAGTTAAAATGTAGGAAGCATGAGTTTTTACTCACCAGTGTAACAACACAGTGTGGTTAAAGACTTAGTAACTGAGCTGTAGTCATGATCTGGTTCCCTATAAGTACAAACAGTTGTTTTTGTTTTAAATTTACAAAATTAAAATTACAAATTTACATTTTAAATGTTTTCTTTACTCAAGTATTACAATTGTTTTATTAGGGGTGTAGGGTGGAAGCTGTCTCCGCGTAACAGGGAATTCCTGTCCGTCGGCTTCCTGTATAGGTCTGTGCTTAATCCACCCTTCTCCCTCTTAATCAAAATGTCCAGATAACTTGTTTCATGCACATGAAAGGTGAGGGTGAATTTCAGATGTTTACTGCTTGTATTGATGAAGGAGTGGAATCGATGAAGTTCCTCTGCTGTCCCCTGGAATAGATGGAACACGTTATCAATGAAGTCTTTTTCAGAGCCTGGTGAGGTGCTAGAATGGATTGTTAGGGCTGACAATCACATTCTTCTCTAACAACCCCACATACAGATTGGCATAATTTAGGGTGACCAAATTTTAGTTTTCCAAAAAGAGGACATGTCCGGGAAAAAGAGGACGTATGGTCACCCTACTGTAAATGCAATATATTTGGAAAAAATCCCATTATTTTCCAGTGTTTCTTTGATGTATTGCGCGATCGTATCAGCTGTCTCATTTGGAGTGTTTTTAACTTCGACTAATTTACTTTGCACGCCACCATTCTTCCAATCAAAATACTGAATAAGCAGAGGGAATATTTTCACAGCACCGTGATTGCTCCCATCAGTAGAAACAAGACAGTAAGGTATGTCTTCTAGTGCTTTCTGAGCTATGTCGACAGAATGTGGTGCTATCACAGCGTTAACAATTGTTTCGGTCGTAGTACGAGCGCTTGAAAGCGGTCAAAGCAATGCAAAACCCCCAAAACGCACACAATGAATGGAGACTGTAGGAAGCAAAAGCCGAATCCCGGACATTTTAGGCGATTTAGAAATCCCGGCCGGACGCATTTTTTTTGGTCCAAAAAGAGGACATGTCCGGGAAAAAGAGGACGTATGGTCACCCTACATAATTAGATGCTATTTTTTAAACTACAATGACCATAATGCACTGCGTGCCTACTTGTCTTGTCTGTGTTTATTTTACACCTGCTATGTAAAAGAGACAGAAGAATGCATGATGGTCAATGCTATCTGGGATCCTTGGTACATCCCTATCCTAAACCCTAACCTTAACCCCTACCTTAACCATTTTAAATGTCAACTTCAATGGGCTAGGGACGTCCCAAGGATGTATCTCTACCTGAAAATACATGATCTAAGTGATTGATAGTTGGTATTCAGCAGTCATAAAGCCTTATTTACTTTAATGAACTACTAAAATAGTGATTTTGTCAGACAGCAGCTCTACACTTTATTGACTGACTGATCCATTCATCCTTCCATCCCTCCTCAGCCTTCCTCTCCTCTGAAGACCCAGTGAGGGTGGAGCTCAGTCAGAGAGCTGTTGAGGGACTGGTTAGGAAGAACACTTCTACAGCCAGAGAGGTGAGAGGTCACACATGGTTTAGATGGTAAATATTTATGTCCCCTTAGCGGTTCATCACGTCAGCAAAAGGGAATATGTTCCATCATCTATATTTATTTACATTAGTGCAAATTGTCCACTGATATTGGTGTAATTTCTCATCCCCGTTGGCTGTATGAAAGTTAATTTCCCCTCAGACACACACATTTGTTCTTTGATATTATGAAGGTCATTTGTGTCAAATGTACCTTTCCCCACTCATTCACCCCATCTCTTTACATTGCTGATGCATATTCGGTGGCCTGGCTGCATCCAGACGATGTCAAAGGCCCATCCTGGTAGATCTGAACCTAATGCAGTTTAGAGTGATCGGATGACAGATGTCACATTTAGGTGCCAGGTGTAACTGAGGCCATAGATGCTCCATATCCATTACTTTGAGTGTTTTATTTAACATGATTAAATGTGTTTATTTCTGTGTTACAGGGACAGTCAATAAATGGAACAGCAAGGCCACAGAACATGACATAAGCAGAGCTGTGGGAGACCACCTCAAGCCCCTGGTAGAGCCGGGGGTGGTGTTTACCGCTCCACCACGCCTTCAGCAGGCTGGAAAAGTGGGATTGATCTGGTTGATCCATTTGTTTGTTTCGGTTTGCAGTAGTTGAATCCTTTGACGTATTGTTGAATTAAACATTTATCTTCAACAAATGCACTGGGTTGGTTGAAAAGTGATACAAAACTTACATACCATGAACTATTTTGACATAGTGGGAGATTTACTGACTTTATACTGTTTTTCATACTAAGATGGATAAAGATGTGTTGCTTTTTGCACATATTTGTTCATTGGTTTAGCAAGAGTCTGTTGATTGGTCAGTCATTGGGTTAATTTGTTTTACAATATGTTCAAATCAAATCAAGCTTTATTTATACAGCACATGTCAGACATGGATGCAACACAATGGCTTCACAGGAAAAACCTATGAAAATAATCAGAAATATTTAGTACACAAATATGAGGATAAAAAACAATAATAACAACTGAAAGACTAATGAGCATTGTAAGGAAATGCCATTGATTAAAATATCAACAATATGATGCAATATCCAACCCAAAATATAACTTGTTTTTTAGGAGGGGCTCTGAAAGACACTATGGGGGTGTCCACTGGAAGTTGACTAGTAACAACAACTGGGACCTAAAAGACACCCACCATGAGACCCACTAAATCTGCCCAAGAAGAGGCAAACAAAAGAAAATCCCACACCAAACTTAAAGACAGGAAGCAAACCAAAAAGGTGGAGCAACTAAAGGTGTTGACTCTCCACATGTATCAAGACAACTGGAGCACTGGGCCAGACACTCTTAAATAGAACCTGGACCAGCTCAGGTGAAACACCTTCCCACTAACGAGATGGACAAGCCAGCACAGGTGTAACACATACTGACTAACGAGGTGACACCAATCAGTGCGTCCTACGTGCTAACGAGCTAGACGCGCTGACGAGCTAGACGTGCTAAATTCCAAACCTCAAAACATAAATGGAAAAACCAAAGCCTGTAACACCTTAAGACAACAAATATATCCTATATTTTTGTTGGACAAGTTTGCTCACCACCAACAGAAAACAACTTCCATTTCATATTAAAATCAACTAAAATGCTTCACCTCCTGTCAACAATTAAAAACAAGAAAAACACACTTATTTCTAAATAATAATATACAATTGAAATATTTTTTTCTCCTTTTTCTCTTCTTTCTATAGAATCCTAAAACTCACTAGCTTCTAGAACTCTCGTCTTCCTAAAACTCACTAGCTTCTAGAACTCTCGTCTTCCTAAATCCCACTAGCTTCTAGAACTCTCCTCTTCCTAAAACTCACTAGCTTCTAGAACTCTCGTCTTCCTAAAACTCACTAGCTTCTAGAACTCTCGTCTTCCTAAAACTCACTAGCTTCTAGAACTCTCGTCTTCCTAAAACTCACTAGCTTCTAGAACTCTGGTCCACTTGGAACGAGCCCAAACAAAACTCATCTCCAATACGGAAAAAGTCAAAATAAATTGTGATCAAATGTACACCCCTTGGTTAATATGTATTGGCAATAATTAACTTAATGGTGAGGCATGGAATAATAAAACATGTATATTTTGTTTGAAATATGAGGTGATGTGAGACATGCTTCTTCAGTAGTGGAATAAAGACAATTAACGCTTGAATGTTGTGAAGAAATACTGGAGTGATGTAGGATTGTTAATAAAATTGATTAGACCAATTTATTATACTGCGTCCATGTGTATTTATTTCTTTATTTTAACTTTCATTTAACAGTAACCGAAAGGTTGCTGGATTGAATCGCGAGCTGACAAGGTAAATCTGTCGTTCTGCACCTGAACATGGCAGTTAACCCTCTGTTCCCCGGTAGGCAATAATTGTCAATAAGTCAGTTATGAACAAATTCTGATTTTCAATGACGGCCCAACGCTCTAACCACTAGGCTACCTGCAACTAAGTTGAAATTAAGTTGTTTTCAAGTCACTGAAAAAACTTGGCATAGTCTTCTTTTCAACGTCTTTTCAATTACATTTTTCTAGGTGGGATAGCCCGATGTCAAAACACAGTTTTAACGTGTCCAAATCAATAACCAATAAGCAGAAACAGTTTGGGATAAATTGAAAACCTAAACATAACATGTGCTATGAACACAAACATCTGCCACAATAATCATATTACTTGTAATTTTTAAAACAAGCACCTTATAAACTGCACCAGAAACGCTGTTGTTTTGACAAGTAGGAATAAATCACTGATATCGATTAGGGGGAAATCAGGTTGTACGTGCTGTTGAAACTAACACAACTAAAATAAACACATGGAAATGGGAGATATATTTTACCTCACTGATTAGAGGACAACCAGCAGAAGACAGTCAGCTACATTTTGGAGTGATGCATTTAAATGTAGGGGTCGCCAAACAAAGGAACTTATTTGTCATCACTCATCGATATCATGTTGAAATCAATTATGCAAGAGGAGGGACATGAGGTTGCACATCCTGTTAAAACGAACAGCTGAAAAACCACATGGAATCTGGGAGTAATGTGTACATCCCTGGTCAGAGGACAACTTGTAGAAAGCTGCTAGCTACATTTTGAAGTGTTGCATTTTGATTCAAGTGGGTCACCAACGTGGTAAGTGTAACACAACTCTTTTTTTGTTAGTCATTTTTTGTTAAATCACATAAATAGTAACTCTTCCATTTCAGAGCCTGGATTTCCCCCTGAGGCTAATATCCATATCATGTTGAAATCAATAGAACAGGGGACAAACGTTTAGGGTTCTACATTGTGACATCATTAAAATACTCCTTCTACAATGTTAAAACTTTCTACATTGTGACATTAATTCATAGATATCATGAAACAACTTCTTCATGTATGTATTTTCTGATATTTGATCAGAGATTTTTTTTATCAGATTATCTCTGGTCACAGGTAAGAGGTTTCTCTCCTGTGTGTGTTCTCTGGTGTTTAGTCAGACCACCAGACTCAGTAAAACTCTTCCCACACTGACCACAGCTATAGAGTTTCTCTCCTGTGTGTGTTCTCTGGTGTACTGTCAGCTGGCTAGATTTAACAAAACTCTTCCCACATTGACCACAGCTATATAGTTTCTCTCCTGTGTGCGTTCTCTGATGTAAAGTCAGATGGTCAGATCTAGTAAAACTCTTCCCACATTGATCACAGCTATAAGATTTCTCTCCTGTGTGCGTTCTCTGGTGCACTGTCAGATGGCCAGATTGACTAAAACTCTTCCCACATTGACCACAGCTATAAGATTTCTCTCCTGTGTGTATTCTCTGGTGTAGAGTAAGATAGGTAAATGCCGCAAAACCCTTCCCACATTGACCACAGCTATACGGATTCTCTCCTGTTTGCGTTCTCTGGTGTAAAGTCAGATGGTCAGATCTAGTAAAACTCATCCCACATTGATCACAGCTATAAGGTTCTCTCCTGTGTGCCTTCTCTGGTGTAAAGTCAGCTGGCCAGATGTAGTAAAACTCTTCCCACACTGATTACAGCTATAAGATTTCTCTCCTGTGTGTAGTCTCTGGTGCACTGTCAGATGGCCAGATTGACTAAAACTCTTCCCACATTGACCACAGCTATAAGATTTCTCTCCTGTGTGTATTCTCTGGTGTAGAGTAAGATAGGTAGATGCCGCAAAACCCTTCCCACATTGACCACAGCTATAAGGTTTCTCTCCTGTGTGTATTTTCTGGTGTAGAGTAATATTGCTAGATGCAGCAAAACCCTTCCCACATTGACCACAGATATAAGGTTTCTCTCCTGTGTGTATTCTCTGGTGCACTGTCAGAGATGTAGATTGAACAAAACTCTTCCCACATTGAGTACAGCTATAAGGTCTCTCTCCTGTGTGAATTCTCTGATGAATTTTAATGCCTGAGGAGGTGAATCTCTTCCCACAGTCAGAGCAGCAGTGAGATTTCTTCCCTGTGGTTCTCTGCAGGTGTTTATTGAGGTGTTCTGATCTGGAGAGACTCTTCTCTGCCTCTTCAGCATCAAGAGGTTGTTGAGACTCCCCAGAGGATCCACAACTGTCCCGCCTCTCTCCTGTGTGAACAACAAAGACAGACAGATGGTTAAAGGCCCACAACAGCAGAAATCCACTGTAAAAGTGTTGCCAACAGCGCAGCCACGATGTTGTACAACAATTGACGTCTGTAATGAATGTTAAAATTATTTGACAATTGTCTTAAAATGACCTAGAATAGTCATATTTTGTCTTGTTTTCACATTAGTAGTAAAATCGATGATGGTAGGCTAGAAATAAGTTAAAGTTATTGAAACTCGAAGCAGTGTGCCAGACAACTCTTTGTATCCAATGTAGGCCCCTTTTTGTGTTTAATAAAATTGCGGCACGAGGGCGATGCACACACAATTTGATTGCGTAAACTCTTCCCTGCTAATGAGGAAACCGCTAGTTATGGATGTAGTATATCTGGTAATGAGGAAACCACTAGTTATGGATGTAGAATATCTGGTAATGAGGAAACCACTAGTTATGGATGTAGTATATCTGGTAATGAGGAAACCACTAGTTATGGATGTAGTATATCTGGTAATGAGGAAACCACTAGTTATGGATGTAGTATATCTGGTAATGAGGAAACCACTAGTTATGGATGTAGTATATCTGGTAATGAGGAAACCACTAGTTATGGATGTAGTATATCTGGTAATGAGGAAACCACTAGTTATGGATGTAGTATATCTGGTAATGAGGAAACCACTAGTTATGGATGTAGTATATCTGGAGCAAAAAATGGTGAGCAAAGATTTTAGTTTTTCACAATGTATTCTGAATATTACAGCGCACTATCAGGACAAGATCAGGAGTGCTACTCAAGGAAACTCACATTAAGCTCTGTGTCTATTCACTAATTCACCACCGTGGGGGAAAACTCAGGGGAGTTCTCAGAGGCTGACAGCAAAAATAGCCTCCATTTTCAGGTTGCTTATAAGTGCATTTCACATTACTTTTGGATTTGAATTGTAAGGCTCGCTTGAATCACCTACTTAATATGTTTGTGTTACTGTCGCAAATCAACTGCTTTATACTTAAAAAATACTTCAACCAGTAAAATGCTCTTTGGCTAGCTTTGCCATCAGCCTGACAATAAGGGTTCGTACACTAAGTTTTTAACCAATTGGCCCATAACTTCACCTAACAACAACATAGACCTACTGTAGGTCCCATAACTACACCTAACAACAACATAGACCTACTGTAGGACTCATAACTACACCTAACAATAACATAGACCTACTGTAGGACCAATAACTTCACCTAACAACAACATAGACCTACTGTAGGACCCAAAACATCACCGAACAACATAGGACCAATAACTTCACCTAACAATAACATAGACCTATTGTAGGACCAATTACTTCACCTAACAATAACATAGACCGACTGCAGGACGCATAACTTCACCTAACAACATAAACCTACTGTAGGACCCATAACTTCACCTAACATAATTCTACTGTAGGTCCCATAACTTTCACCTAACAACAACATACACCTACTGTAAGACCCATAACTTCTCCTAACAATAACATAGACCTACTGTAGGACCCATAACTTCACCTAATAACAACATACACCTACTGTAGGACCCATAACTTTACCTAATAACAACATAGACCTACTGTAGGACCCATAACTTCACCTAATAACAACATACACCTACTGTAGGACCCATAACTTCACCTAACAACAACATAGACCTACTGTAGGACCCATAACTTCACCTAACAAGTCTCCGGTCACAACTTGCAGACTTGTTACGTGCTGCTGTGCATCTTATTGCTAACCTTACTTTGCTACCTAACTTTACGGTTTTTAGCTTTTTAATTACGTTTATATTGTTAGTTTTTCCCTCACTCAACTTTTTATTTTCATTAAACTTTTTCACTCCGGACGCTTTATCTGGAAATGGTTCGTCAGGACTTCCACCAGCCGAAGCTAAGTAGTAACATTAACCTGTTAGGGCTAGGGGGCAGCATTTGCACGTCTGGATAAAAAAAATGTACCCGATTTAATCTGGTTACTAATCCTACCCAGTAACTAGAATATGCATATACTTATTATATATGGATAGAAAACACTCTAAAGTTTCTAAAACTGTTTGAATGGTGTCTGAGTATAACAGAACTCATTTGGCAGGCAAAACCCTGAGACATTTTCTGACAGGAAGTGGATACCTGATGTGTTGTATTACCTTTAAACCTATCCCATTGAAAAACACAGGGGCTGAGGAATATTTTGGCACTTCCTATTGCTTCCACTAGATGTCACCAGCCTTTACAAAGTGTTTTGAGTCTTCTGGAGGGAGATCTGACCGAACAAGAGCCATGGAACGATGATGTCCCATTAGACACCTGGCGCGCGAGTTCATGTTGGGTACCCTCGTTCCAATACGTTATAAAAGAGTATGCATTCGTCCACCTTGAATATTATTCATGTTCTGGTTAAAAAAGGCCCTAATGATTTATGCTATACAACGTTTGACATGTTTGAACGAACGGAAATATATTTTTTCCCCTCGTTCATGACGAGAAGTCCGGCTGGCTTAGATCATGTGCTAACAAGACGGAGATTTTTGGACATAAATGATGAGCTTTTTTGAACAAAACTACATTCGTTATGGACCTGTGATACCTGGAAGTGACATCTGATGAAGAGAATCAAAGGTAATGGATTATTTACATAGTATTTTCGATTTTAGATCTCCCCAACATGACGTCTAGTCTGTATCGCAACGCGTATTTTTCTGGGCGCAGTGCTCAGATTATTGCAAAGTGTGATTTCCCAGTAAGGTTATTTTTAAATCTGGCAAGTTGATTGCGTTCAAGAGATGTAAATCTATAATTCTTTAAATGACAATATAATATTTTACCAATGTTTTCTAATTTTAATTATTTAATTTGTGACGCTGACTTGACTGCCGGTTATTGGAGGGAAACGATTTCCTCAACATCAATGCCATAGTAAAACGCTGTTTTTGGATATAAATATGAACTTGATAGAACTAAAAATGCATGCATTGTCTAACATAATGTCCTAGGAGTGTCATCTGATGGAGATTGGAAAAGGTTAGTGCATCATTTTAGCTGGTTTTATGGTTTTGGTGGCCCTGTCTTTGAATTGACAAAACATTACACACAACTCTTGTAAATGTACTGTCCTAACATACTCTAAATTTATGCTTTCGCCGTAAAACCTTTTTGAAATCGTAAAACGTGGTTAGATTAAGGAGATGTTTATCTTTCAAAGGGTGTAAAATAGTTGTATGTTTGAAAAATTTGAATTTTGACATTTATTTGGATTCAAATTTGCCGCTCTTGAAATGCACCTGCTGTTGATGGAGTGCACCACGGGGGGGACGCTAGCGTCCCACCTAGCCCATAGAGGTTAAGTCAAACAACATCTAAATAAGTAGCCATCTACTATCGGTCGATACTGCTCCTACATGGACTAAAAATACATCATGTAGATGTATATAATGAACAGACTAGGTCTATACTGCTCCTACATGGTGTAACAATACATCATGTAGATGTATATAATGAACAGACTAGGTCTATACTGCTCCTACATGGTGTGACAATACATCATGTAGATGTATATAATGAACAGACTAGGTCTATACTGCTCCTACATGGTGTAACAATACATCATGTAGCTGTATATAATGAACAGACTAGGTCTATACTGCTCCTACATGGTGTAACAATACATCATGTAGATGTATATAATGAACAGACTAGGTCTATACTGCTCCTACATGGTGTAACAATACATCATGTAGATGTATATAATGAACAGACTAGGTCTATACTGGTCCTACGTGGTGTAACAATACATCATGTAGATGTATATAATGAACAGACTAGGTCTATACTGCTCCTACATGGTGTAACAATGCATCATGTAGATGTATATAATGAACAGACTAGGTCTATACTGCTGCTACATGGTGTAACAATACATCATGTAGATGTATATAATGAACAGACTAGGTCTATACTGCTCCTACATGGTGTAACAATACATCATGTAGATGTATATAATGAACAGACTAGGTCTATACTGCTCCTACATGGTGTAACAATGCATCATGTAGATGTATATAATGAACAGACTAGGTCTATACTGCTGCTACATGGTGTAACAATACATCATGTAGATGTATATAATGAACAGACTAGGTCTATACTGCTCCTACATGGTGTAACAATACATCATGTAGATGTATATAATGAACAGACTAGGTCTATACTGGTTCCAAATAATCCATAGTTATATCCAAATAGCTGCGTTTGGTCTTGCGTTCAAGACACTATCCGAAGGGTGAAGCGCCGGCGCGTATCGTGACAAAAAATTTCAAAATATTCCATTACCGTACTTCGAAGCATGTCAAATGCTGTTTAAAATAAATTTATATGCGATTTTTCTCGTAAAATAGCGATAATATTCCGACCGGGTCGACGTTGTTTTTGTTCAAAGACTGAAAATGTAAAATGGACTCTTCACGTGCACACGTGCGCCCGTTTCATTGTTCTCAGATCGACCACTATCCAAATGCGCTACTGTTTTTCAGCCAGGGACTGCAGAGTCATCATTCATAAACAGGTTAAACCGCAGCCGTCGACACAGCAGTTCTTAAAGAGGAAGTAAACATAGACAAATCTATGTTAAAATTGTCAGTCTAGAGCATCAGTGAAAGGGATTTCGAAATGGGAGAAGTTAGGAGCAATTTATATAAGGACGGTATTTGGTATCATGATAAGTTACCAATACTACCTAAGTCAATGTTTAGAGATGCAGCAAGATTGACACATGGGCAGAGCCATGTGTCAACAGGGGGGATAGTAGAGCAGGTTCGGAAACACTTTGTGGCCTATTGGATAACGAACTATTTAAAAAAACATTTTTTATAATAGATAAGTATATTAAATGGGAAGAAGCGGTCCCAACTTACTGGGTGGACACGATTAGGGTAGTTGGTTTACTAGGATCTATCTCTTTAAATAATGGATTACATTTTAGCTGATCAGGTAAACCATATAGAATGCCAGAGTTAGGGAGGCCAGAACAGGTAGACATAGAAGTTGAAGATATACTAACAGAACACATGGTTAACCAAACCCGTATGTCCGAGACTTTGTGTCCAACAGGTGAATTACAGAAGACGATTCACTCAATCCAACCAGGAGACTGGGTGTGGATCCAGTCCCTGAGACGAAAAGAACTGGAAGCAGCCACGGTGGGAGGGCCCATACCAAGTGTTCCTGGTAATAGCCTTCACAGTGAGAATAGCTGAAAGAGCTACCTGGGTTCATATCACACATTGCGGGAGGGTAAGACACACTGACACTGTCGAACAATCACAGAGTTAGGAGAAGAACCGAATACCAATAAGGTTCGGGGGTTACCTCTCTAACGAAGATTCCCTAACCCGCCCAATCCTCACTATGTGCATTCATAGAAGTGAAAGTGTGGGTTGGCCTCTAGCCAGTGATATATTCTCCGGGAGGGGGTGGGGCTTTACAGGGGTACTGGTCAGTCTGAGCTGTCTGATTGTGGGAGCCATATTCCTAATACACCATGAACTACTCGACAAGTCAGAAAGTGGTAACTTGACCCATAGTCTAGAAGATGAGGAGTTTATATGGCCTAGGTACAAAAGGTCACTCGATCTGGATAAAAAGGAAGTGAGATTAGAGTTAGGGAAGGATGTCTCAATAGAGTTCTATGCAGACCAAATGGGGTCCCTAACCTCATGGCAGTCTAGGACTTGGACTTCATGGGGAAGATATCTGTGTAGATCCCGGTGTAACTCATGGAATCAGGTCATAGATAACACAGAGAGAGAAGGCTATGTCAATCCACACACCCAATATAGAAACAGATAGAGTATAGTGAAGGCCAGGGTTTTTGACTGCAATCCAGAGCAAGGGAAGTATTGCTTGAAGATAGGAATGACCATTAAAAGCATAAAGAAAGAGGATTTAGGGTTATGGTATGTTGGCCTTGACCAGACCATTGTCGACACTGCGGTACCATTCCAAGTAGTAGAGGTTAGGACAGGAGATAGTTCTACCGCCAGCCAGAATACCAGTAGTACCCCTGATAAAACGGACATTACCGTGTAGTCATCCAGAGCCAAGGACCGGTGAGGATAGTTCAGACGAAAGATCTTAAGGAAGTGATTGAGGTGGAGACTTGGTTTGGGGATTCCAACCTATGGCTGGAATGGATTCAGTATACAGCTAGATCAGTAGCTAAAGAAGAAGGTTATGCCTGCACAACAGCCAAACTTCAGTTGACAACCATCCCCTTTCTACTCGATGGAATTAATTTACCAAAGGGAATGGCCTGTATGGTAAAGCTGTTCATGAAGGCAAGGGAGCCAGACAGTTGCACTGATCTGCATTATCTGTATCCTATGTGCCCATTAGATCCAGACTTCCCCTTTCACAGTTGCAGGAGGAGACTATTATTGTGTGGCTCGACACAACACACACGGATGGAACGTAGGGGAAGTAAGAACATGCAATAGGACAGAGAATGTTACAACTGACGAGACAATGAGGGACCTGACTGGGTGGTTGAGTTCCGAGGACTTTAGTAAGATAAAAAGGCAGAGAGCGGATGTCTGGTGGTTGTGTGGAGGTATGAAGCTGTGGCCAAACCTGCCTGCAAATTGTACTGGTATTTGTGCATTGGTACAGTTAGGCATGCCCTTCACCCTTATACAACACAAAGACCTAGTGCCAGGTGAAAGAGAGGGGAGGAGTGCTCCGTCAGGGTCCTTTGACGATAGAATTTACATTGATAGCATTGGGGTTCCAAGGGGGGTGCCTGATGAGTTTAAAGCAAGGAATCAGATATGGGCTGGATTGGAATCAAGTCTTTTTTGGTGGTTGACTCTCAATAAAAATGTGGATTGGATAAATTACATTTATTATAACCAACAGCGTTTCATCAACTATACCAGAGAGGCAATTCAAGGGTTAGCAGAACAGACAGCTGCGACCACTTTGATGGTATGGCAGAATAAAATAGCTTTGGATATGCTTCTGGCTGAAAAGGGTGGTGTGTGTGTGATGTTCGGATCTGAATGCTGTACTTTCATCCCTGAGAACACAGCTCCAGATGGATCAGTGACCAAGGCCCTGGCCGGTCTAAACAATTTAGCTCAGGAGTTAGCAGAAAATTCCAGGGTGGACACGGCACTCACGGGATGGTTTGATAGTACGTTCGGAAAATGGAAAAAGGTTGTAATCACTGTTGTGGGCTGCTTTCACCTGTATGACTGTGTTGATATTATGTGGTTGTTGTTTGGTCCCTTGTGTGAGAGGTCTCATTTCCAGGGCTCTGGAGAGATCGATGACGGAGCAGATGGTGAGATACGGACCGATTCCAAGTTCAGACCAGTGGGATGACAAATACCTACCGCCGAGCCTGGTGGAGGATTCATTCAATTACGAGGAGCCCATGTTAGACGAGACCATCTTTAATGTTTAGGAAGACTGTTTCTCTAAATGAAGGTCATAGCAAAAATCCTAATCCGAAGAGTTATGACTGGACATAGGCTTAGAACAGTCATTGATAAGTATGTAATGAAAATACATGTATTCGTTTTCTTTGATCTAGTTTGATTTTGTGTGACATTTCTGAATCCAATAAAAATAGATGTGTTATAGTGTATGTGAAATATTTAGCCAATAGGGTTGATTGTAATGGAAATAATATGATTAAAGGTTTGACTAAATGATTTCACCCTAAAAAAGGTATAACCGAGTGATTATAAGATGAATGTACTAATGTGTGTGTGTCAGAAAAGTTGACCTCTTGGGGCTACCCTAGGTTAGGGAGCGCCACAGCGCATTTTGAAAAAAATTCGTTCCCATTTTCAACGGCCTACTAATCAAACTCAGAAGCTAGGACATGCATATACTTATTATATATGGATAGAAAACACCCTAAAGTTTCTAAAACTGTTTGAATGGTGTCTGTGAGTATAACAGAACTCATATGGCAGTCAAAACCCCGAGACCGATTGAAACAGGAAGTGTAATTCTGAATTGTGGACTCGACTTCATCACTTTGCCTATTAATCAAACCGTGAGCAATGGTTCACTGAGCACTTCCTATTGCTTCCACTAGATGTCCCCAGTCTTTTCACAGTGGTTTGAGCCTTATACAGTCGAAACTCAGTGAATGATACGCGTTGGAAATTGGTCACAGGGGATGAGCCATCACCATTATGACGTCGGCGGCCCTGTCTACCCCCACCTTTGGAAGTGTTTCTAAACACTCTGCAATCGTCCCCGTCAAATCTTATTGGCTCTCTTGGTGTTACAGGCCCTGAAGATTAATGTTTTACAACGTTTGACATGTTTGAACGAACCTAGAGGAGGGGAAAAGTACATTTTCCTAAACTTCTGTCCCGCGCACGTCGGAAGATTTGGAGATAGCCCTAGGACACGCTACCAACAGCAGGCTAATGGAACATGAATTATGGACTTTTTCGACCGAAAATACATCTGTTGTGGACCTGGGATTCTGAGTGCTTTCTGATGAAGACAACTAAAGGTAGGCGATTATTGACAATATTATACAAGATGAGATGTGACATGCGATTGTTCCAAGATGGCGCGGCGCTAGTATTCCAGGCTCATTTTCTGAGTATCGCATCTCCTTTTATCGCAAAGTGTGATTACCCAGTAAAGTTAATTTAAAATCTGGTATGACAGGTGTTCTCAAGAGATATTCATCTATAAATGTTAGATTGACAATATAAATTAAAAAAATTGTTTTCGAATAGTAATAAATGGAATTATGCACTGTTTCCCGGGACGCATTTGAGGGGAAAATAGTTAGTCAACTCAGACGCCGATGTAAAATACTGTTTTTATATATAAATATGACCTTTATTGAACAAAAGAATGCATGCTGTGTGTAACATGATGTCCTAGGTGTGTCATCTGATGAAGTTTGTAAAAGGTTAGTGCTGCATTTAGCTGTCTTCTGGGTTTATGTGACATTATATGCTAGCTTGAAAAATGGGTGTCTGATTATTTCTGGCTTGGTACTCTGCTGACATTATCTAATGTTTTGCTTTCGCTGTAAAGCCTTTTTGAAATCGGACAACGTGGTTAGATTAAGGAGATGTTTATCTTTCAAAGAGTGTATGTTTGAAAAATTTGAATTTTGACATTTATTTGGTTTCAAATTTGCCGCTCTTGAAATGCACCTGCTGTTGATAGGGTGCACCACGGGTGGCACGCTAGCGTCCCACATAGCCCCAAGAGGTTAATGATTTAGCAATGTAAGTAACCAGACAGCAGACAACTTGTGACCACTGTGAAACTGATAACAGGAAGAAGGTCTCCCCACCCAGGGAGGGGAGAAACCTTTAGGCTTGCAGTAGATTATGTAACATGGGGCAGGATATGATAAGCAATGTATGAGATGGAGAAGACTTGTAAATAAGCATTGACAGTGTTAAAGAAGAGGAGGGGCATTTGTAAGGGGTATGACATATGGTATGACCAAATGTCAGGTATAAAAGGCTGTGTACATTGTATGATATTCAGAGCTCTCGTAAATAAACATTCTGACAAATTGTAGCTTGGCTCTCCGTCTGCGTCATTCAACCAGAATTTTACACCCTCTGGGGGGCAGACAGAGTAGTTTGATTGAAGTTCGGTTTATGAACATTGGGAACAGAATTCCCATGACAGAAGGTAGAAACTAAGGCCTGTAGGACCTGCCTTGTTGATAGTGTTGTTAAGAAGGTAGAGCAGGGCTTTATTATGGACAGACTTCTCCCCATCTTAGCTACTGTCGTATCAATATGTTTTGACCATGGCAGTTTACAATCCAGGGTTACTCCAAGCAGTTTAGTCTCCTCAACTTGCTCAATTTCCACATTATTCATTACGAGGTGAACAGGTGAGCAGTACGCGTCTATGAAATGAGAGCATGAACAGTGTGAGGACCGTTAAAACGTCTTAGGGCTAGGGGGCAGTTTTCGGAAGTTCGGAGAGTCTGGCGAGCCCAAAGTAAAATGCCTGTTACTCAGGCCCAGAAGCTATGCATAGAATTGGTAGATTTGGATAGAAAACACTCTGACGTTTCCAAAATTGTTAAAATAATGTCTGTGAGTATAACAGAACAGATATGGCAGGCGAAAACCCGAAGAATATCCGACCAAAACATAAATAGATAAAATCACATGCTCATATTTTGTAAAGCTATTGAAAACTCCTATGTCCGTCAGCCAGATTGCAATTCATAATAGCTTCCACTAGATGTCAACAGTATTTATTCAAGGTTTTGAGGCTTCTATTTTGAAAAATAAATAAATATTTACACTTTCAGTGAGCTGACTGCTTGGGTCAAATCAGTGTTTTTGCGCTTGATGGAGAGTGTGCACACTTGCGAATTTGGCATTCCTATTGAACACAGTACTTCCCGTATGAAATATTGTAGTTTATTAACATTTTAGACAACCTGAGGATGATATAGACAAGTTATTTGACTTGTTTGGACGAAATTTACTGGTAGCTTTTATAACTTCTTTGTCTGCATGTTGAAGGAGTGGATTTATGAAGTCATGGCGCCTGCTAAATAGACTATTTTGGGATATAAAGAAGGACTTTATCGAACAAAACGACCATTCATTGTGTAGCTGGGACCCTTGGGATTGCAAACAGAGGAAGATCTTCAAAGGTAAGTGATTTATTTTATCGCTATTTGGGATTCTGTGACGCCTGTGCTTGTTGGAAAATATGTTATTGTGGGGTGCTGTCCTCAGATAATCGAAAGCTATGCTTTCACCGTAAAGCCTTTTTGAAATCTGACAATGCAGTTCGATTGCCAAGATTCTAAGCTTTTAAATGGTGTATGACACTTGTATTTTCATGAATGTTTAATATATTTCTATTTTGAATTTGGCGCTCTGCAATTTCACCGGATGTTGTCGTAGGTGTTTCGCTAGCGGTCCGCGAGCCCTAAGAGTTATTAAAACCATGTGCCCTGATTTAGTTAAAACTGGTTCCATCAGAGCCCTTACAAAACCTTTTACAACTGATTCATCACTGTCATACCTTATAGGGTCCAGAGTTTTCCTGGTTAGGTCAACAGATAAGGACAAACTCTGGACCCCGGGGCAAAAAAATTGCCCCCCCCCCCCACTCTGGGACCTATGGTTGCCACCAGTCTGCTTGCCGTTCTCAGTTATCGTCAGGTTCTGTATGTGGATGATCAGGGCTTTATTCAGAAAAAGTTTCTTGGGCTACATTGATTTTCCAAGTGGGCGTTATGTGAATTCCGTGTATATCTTCATGGACAAACTTGTTGTTCTAACCTACGATGGCTCAGCTTCAAGGGAACGTATCTGCTATTTGTATTTCCAGCTGAGTCCCCTCCTGTTCCATGATTTAACAAGTGATGACCACTCCACTACCATTGTCAACTACCTCCTCACATGAACTGGAAGCCACGTCTCATGTGGCCCACTCATCCACTGGCACATTGAATGTTTCCTCTCCAAGCACGGTGAGGGAACCCCTGTTAATTTTCTCTCATTACTTTATGTAGAGTCAATCACAATCACAATCACATTATTACACATCTATGATTTTACTCCTTGCTTGGACTAACTCATTCTGAGCTCTTTTGTCTCACTGTGTAGTGTTTTTGTGTTATTGTCTTCCCAGTCAAATCCTGTCCTGCACTGGTCAAGCTCTGAACACCTCAACTCATGCCTCATACCCTCATTCAATCACTGCTGTGATCCCTTCCCAAAATGGTGTAAGTAGCCCTCTCATTCCTATTCCCCATAATATTGTACTATAAGTGTCTTTATTAAATGCTTTAGGTTAAAATAATTACTCTTTGACGATTTTTGAAACACATTTTGACGTCTCTGTGGGTCTCCCATCCTCCTCAACAACAGAAATGTCTAATACAATTCATCATTAATAATTCTGCAAGTTTTCTGTGTTCAGAAGCCTGATTCTACTCACTGTGGTAGTGTGGAAGTGTTGAGCTGTATTATTTGGCCTGTGGTCCTGTTGTCCCCAGTCCCAGTGGTGAAGATAATGTCTTAATTGAGCTTCTTGTCTGTGACTGAGATACATAATCTGCACATTTAATAAAACGTCAGCTCTCATCTCTCCCAATGTTCTCAGTGTCAAACGATGAAGGCCGGGTAGTTTTTTTCATGATTGCAACCCAGGTCATTTTAGTTGGTTGGCCCTCGCTACATATTCGTCGCCAGACCCACTGGCTCCAGGTCATCTATAAGTCTATGCTAGGTAAAGCTCCGCCTTATCTCAGCTCACTGGTCACGATAACAACACACACTCGTAGCAAGCGCTCCAGCAGGTACATCTCACTGGTCATCCCTAAAGCCAACACCTCTTTTGGCCGCCTTTCCATCCAGTTCTCTGCTGCCAATGACTGGAACGAATTGCAAAAATCGCTGAAGCCGGAGACTTATTGCTCCATCACTAACTTAAAACATCAGCTATCTGAGCAGCTAACCGATCGCTGCAGCTGTACATAGCCCATCTGTAAATAGCCCATCCAATCTACCTACCTCATCCCCATATTGATTTTATTTACTTTGCTGCTCTTTTGCACACCAGTATCTCTACTTACACATCATCATCTGCTCATCTATCACTCCAGTGTTAATCTGATAAATTGTGACTACTTTGCTACTACGGACTATTTATTGCCATACCTCCTCAAGCCATTTGCACACACTGTATGTAGACTTTCTTTTTTCTATTGTGTTGACTGTACACTTGTTTATTCCATGTAACTCTGTGTTATTGTTTGTGTCGCACTGCTTTGCTTTATCTTGGCCAGGTCGCAGTTGTAAATGAGAACTTGTTCTCAACTGGCCTACCTGGTTAAATAAAGGTGAAATAATAAAAATAAAAAGATCCTATATCATAATGAATCAGATTACATGGAGAGATGGGACTGATCCTAGATCATAATGAATCAGATTACATGGAGAGGGGGGACCTGATCCTAGATCATAATGAATCAGATTACATGGAGAGGGGGGACCTGATCCTAGATCATAATGAATCAGATTACATGGAGAGGAGGGACCTGATCCTAGATCATAATGAATCAGATTACATGGAGAGGGGGGACCTGATCCTAGATCATAATGAATCAGATTACATGGAGAGGGGGGACCTGATCCTAGATCATAATGAATCAGATTACATGGAAAGAGGGGGGACCTGATCCTAGATCATAATGAATCAGATTACATGGAGAGGGGGGACCTGATCCTATATCATAATGAATCAGATTACATTGAGAGCCGGATATATACCCTACTATTTTTTTTTATTTAATATGCTATAAACTATTGTTTTTTTTAACAGTTTCATTAATTCATTGTAATTAACTTAATGACATCACCCTGAAGAAGGCACAGTGATGCTGAAACGTTGGTAAATACCCAATAAATGACTGGGAGTTTATATATGGAGTGTGGGATTCTCTTTATTTTGATAGTTTATAACTCTTATGTAGTTGCCATCTTTTTGTGTTTTCCAGGCAGCCTGGGAAAGAACTGAAAAAACTCACTAAAGAGTCAAGACAGAGACACCAGAAAGACCCAAGAAGACTTGGACGCAGCATCAGAGGACAGAGAGGGATGTTCAGAACTCACTCAGTCTGGTCAGTTGGTGATGGTAGACTTGGAGGCTGCTTACCTGACATGGAGGAAGTCCCCCCTCCTCTCCCCTACCTTCCCTATGCCCCCCCTCCTCTCCCCTACCTTCCCTATACCCCCTCCTCTCCCCTACCTTCCCTAGACCCCCCTCCTCTCCCCTACCTTCCCTATACCCCCCTCTCTCCTACCTTCCCTATACCCCCTCCTCTCCCCTACCTTCCCTATACCCCCCCCCCTCTCCCCTACCTTCCCTATACCCCCCCCCCTCTCCCCTTTACCCCCCCCCCCCCCCCCCCCATTATGTTGGACCATCATATTTATTTGTTTGAATCTTGTCTTTGTTTGTGATTAGGTTAAAAGAGAATGACTCCTCAACCCAAGAGGCCCTGGAGCAGCTGTGATCAGGTTAGAAGAGAATCACTCCTCAACCCAAGAAGCCCTGGAGCAGCTGTGATCAGGTTAGAAGAGAATGACTCCTCAACCCAAGAGGCCCTGGAGCAGCTGTGATCAGGTTAGAAGAGAATGACTCCTCAACCCAAGAGGCCTTGGAGCAGCTGTGATCAGGTTAGAAGAGAATGACTCCTCAACCCAAGAGGCCCTGGAGCAGCTGTGATCAGGTTAGAAGATAATGACTCCTCAACCCGAGGCCCTGGAGCAGCTGTGATCAGGTTAGAAGAGAATGACTCCTCAACCCAAGAGGCCCTGGAGCAGCTGTGATCAGGTTAGAAGAGAATGACTCCTCAACCCAAGAGGCCCTGGAGCCGCTGTGATCAGGTTAGAAGAGAATGACTCCTCAACCCAAGAGGCCCTGGAGCAGCTGTGATCAGGTTAGAAGAGAATCACTCCTCAACCCAAGAGGCCCTGGAGCAGCTGTGATCAGGTTAGAAGAGAATCACTCCTCAACCCAAGAGGCCCTGGAGCAGCTGTGATCAGGTTAGAAGAGAATGACTCCTCAACCCAAGAGGCCCTGGAGCAGCTGTGATCAGGTTAGAAGAGAATGACTCCTCAACCCAAGAGACCCTGGAGCAGCTGTGATCAGGTTAGAAGAGAATGACTCCTCAACCCAAGAGACCCTGGAGCAGCTGTGATCAGGTTAGAAGAGAATGACTCCTCAACCCAAGAGGCCCTGGAGCAGCTGTGATCAGGTTAGAAGAGAATGACTCCTCAACCCAAGAGGCCCTGGAGCAGCTGTGATCAGGTTAGAAGAGAATGACTCCTCAACCCAAGAGGCCCTGGAGCAGCTGTGATCAGGTTAGAAGAGAATGACTCCTCAACCCAAGAGGCCCTGGAGCAGCTGTGATCAGGTTAGAAGAGAATGACTCCTCAACCCAAGAGGCCCTGGAGCAGCTGTGATCAGGTTAGAAGAGAATGACTCCTCAACCCAAGAGGCCCTGGAGCAGCTGTGATCAGGTTAGAAGAGAATGACTCCTCAACCCAAGAGGCCTTGGAGCAGCTGTGATCAGGTTAGAAGAGAATGACTCCTCAACCCAAGAGGCCCTGGAGCAGCTGTGATCAGGTTAGAAGAGAATGACTCCTCAACCCGAGGCCCTGGAGCAGCTGTGAGAGAGCATCAGTGTGGAAGCATTTGGGGAAATTTAACGAAGGTGTCCTGGAAAAGAGGATTGACTGTTACGTAAAGGGTCAGAGCCACTGAGTGGACAAAATATTAAGGATACCTTCCTAATATTGAGTTACACCTGGTCAGTTTGTCATGGAAAGAAAGGTGTCCTTAATGTTTTGTGTTAATTACTTAATAATTATACATTTATGGATTGTTTTATGTTGCCTATTGTTTTCTCTTTATTCAACCTGCCATCTACCCACCTGGGGACTGAGGGTTATGAGAGAACCCCCACATCACTAGCTTCTCTTTATTCAACCTGCCATCTACCCACCTGGGGACTGAGGGTTATGAGAGAACCCCCACATCACTAGCTTCTCTTTATTCAACCTGCCATCTACCCACCTGGGGACTGAGGGTTATGAGAGAACCCCCACATCACTAGCTTCTCTTTATTCAACCTGCCATCTACCCACCTGGGGACTGAGGGTTATGAGAGAACCCCCACATCACTAGCTTCTCTTTATTCAACCTGCCATCTACCCACCTGGGGACTGAGGGTTATGAGAGAACCCCCACATCACTAGCTTGCATGTTCTGCAGCCTTGTAAAGATGAGGGGATGACTGGGAGGCAGGTTGGCATTTATTGTCATTATTCTTGTTCTGGAGGCAAGTTGGCATTTATTGTCATGAATCTTGCCCTGCAGGCAGGTTGGAATTTATTGTCATGAATCTTGCCCTGGAGGCAGTTCAGCAAAGTTTTCCCTAGCTGGCACAGGCACAAAGTAATACAATCCGATTTTAATCCTAACCTCTCTAGGGTAGGTGGCACCAAATCGTCCCACCTACGTAACAGCCAGTGTAATCCCGTGGCGCGTTATTCAAAAACCTCAAAAATGCAAAAACTTCAATTTCTCAAACATATGACTATTTTACACCATTTTAAAGACAAGACTCTCGTTAATCTAACGACACTGTCCGATTTCAAAAAGGCTTTACAACGAAAGCAAAACATTAGATTATGTCAGCAGAGTACCCAGCCAGAAATAATCAGACACCCATTTTTCAAGCTAGCATATAATGTCACATAAACCCAAACCACAGCTAAATGCAGCACTAACCTTTGATGATCTTCATCAGATGACAACCCTAGGACATTATGTTATACAATACATGCATGTTTTGTTCAATCAAGTTCATATTTATATCAAAAACCAGCTTTTTACATTAGCATGTGACTAGCATTCCCACCGAACACTGCCGGTGAATTTACTAAATTACTCACGATGAACGTTCACAAAAAGCATAACAATCATTTTAAGAATTATAGATACAGAACTCCCCTATGCACTCGATATGTGCGATTTTAAAATAGCTTTTCGGTGAAAGCACATTTTGCAATATTCTCAGTAGGTAGCCCGGCATCACAGGGCTAGCTATTTAGACACCCAGCAAGTTTAGCACTCACCAAAGTCAGCTTTACTATAAGAAAAATGTTATTACCTTTGGTGTTCTTCGTCAGAATGCACTCCCAGGACTTCTACTTCAATAACAAATGTTGGTTTGGTTCAAAATAATCCATAGTTATGTTCAAACAGTGGCGTTTTGTTCGTGCGTTCAAGACACTATCCGAATGGTAAATAAGGGTGACGAGCATGGCGCAATTCGCGACAAAAAAATTCTAAATATTCCATTACCGTACTTCGAAGCATTTTTCTCATAAAAAAGCGATAATATTCCGACCGGGAATCTGCGTTTAGGTAAACAGACGAAAGAAAATAAAGCATTCGGTCGACTCGGGCATGCGCCTAAGCCCATAGTACTGATCGGCCACTTGCCAAACGCGATAAAGTGTTTCAGCCAGAGGCTGCCTCGATATCGTTCAGCTTTTTCCCGGGCTCTGAGAGCGTATGGGAGCCGTAGGAAGTGTCACGTTAGAGCAAAGATCCTCAGTCTTCAATAAAAAGAGCCCAGATGAAACACAACTTGTCAGACAGGCCACTTCCTGCTTGAAATCTTCTCAGGTTTTGGCCTGCCATTTGAGTTCTGTTATACTCACAGACACCATTCAAACAGTTTTAGAAACTTTAGGGTGTTTTCTATCCAACGCCAATAATTATATGCATATTCTAGTTACTGGGCAGGAGTAGTAACCAGATTAAATCGGGTACAATTTTTATCCGGCCGTGTCAATACTGCCCCCTAGCCCTAACAGGTTAACCTCAACCCTAACCACACTGCTAATCCTTCCCTTAAATTAAGACCATAAAACAACATTTTCCACAGCCAATTCTGACTTTGCAGCTGACATATCTAGAGGAAATCGCACAGTTCTGCCTCCGGGTCAAGATTCATGACAAACGTCAACATGAGACAGGGAGAAGCAATGTAAAAATCAATAACGAAATTGTTTCCACAATTAACATGCTTTTTCTTGTTTCAAGTATGTTTTATTATGAAAAGTACAATATAACCATGTATACTTGTACAACTATGGAGCGTATGTCCACATATAATTGTACAATTTGTTTTTCCAACATAAAAGACAAGAAATGATCACATTGGTATTTTAACGGTGTTATTGTAAGAGTTTAAATGTTTAAACAGAGGATACATCTAAAAC
>NW_027675580.1:187500-190000 GCF_965601325.2 Salmo salar | reverse complement strand
GTGTCCTGTGTGTGTGTGTGTCCTGTGTGTGTGTGTGTGTGTGTGTGTCCTGTGTGTGTGTGTGTGTGTGTCCTGTGTGTGTGTGTGTGTGTGTGTCCTGTGTGTGTGTGTGTGTGTCCTGTGTGTCCTGTGTGTGTGTGTGTGTGTCCTGTGTGTCCTGTGTGTGTGTGTGTGTGTGTCCTGTGTGTGTGTGTGTGTGTCCTGTGTGTGTGTGTGTGTGTCCTGTGTGTGTGTGTGTGTGTCCTGTGTGTGTGTGTGTGTGTCCTGTGTGTGTGTGTGTGTGTCCTGTGTGTGTGTGTGTGTGTCCTGTGTGTGTGTGTGTGTGTGTGTGTGTGTGTGTCCTGTGTGTGTGTGTCGTGTGTGTGTCGTGTGTGTGTGTGTGTGTGTGTCCTGTGAGTGTGTGTCCTGTGAGTGTGTGTGTGTGTCCTGTGAGTGTGTGTGTGTGTCCTGTGAGTGTGTGTGTGTGTCCTGTGAGTGTGTGTGTGTGTCCTGTGAGTGTGTGTGTGTGTCCTGTGAGTGTGTGTGTGTGTCCTGTGAGTGTGTGTGTGTGTGTCCAGTGAGTGTATGTGTGTGTGTCCAGTGTGTGTGTGTGTGTGTGTGACCTGTGTGAGTGTGTGTGTGACCTGTGTGTGTGTGTGTGTGACCTGTGTGTGTGTGTCGTGTGTGTGTGTCCTGTGTGTGTGTGTGTCCTGTGTGTGTGTGTGTGTGTGTGTGTGTCCTGTGTGTGTGTGTGTGTGTCCTGTGTGTGTGTGTGTGTGTCCTGTGTGTGTGTGTGTGTGTGTGTGTCCTGTGTGTGTGTGTGTGTGTGTGTGTGTGTGTGTCCTGTGTGTGTGTGTGTGTGTGTCCTGTGTGTCCTGTGTGTGTGTGTGTGTGTGTGTCCTGTGTGTGTGTGTGTGTCCTGTGTGTGTGTGTGTGTCCTGTGTGTGTGTGTGTGTGTGTGTGTGTGTCCTGTGTGTGTGTGTGTGTGTGTGTGTCCTGTGTGTGTGTGTGTCCTGTGTGTGTGTCCTGTGTGTGTGTCCTGTGTCCTGTGTGTGTGTGTCCTGTGTGTGTGTGTGTGTGTGTGTGTCCTGTGTGTGTGTGTGTCCTGTGTGTGTGTCGTGTGTGTGTGTCGTGTGTGTGTGTGTGTCCTGTGTGTGTGTGTCCTGTGTGTGTGTGTCCTGTGTGTGTGTGTGTGTGTCGTGTGTGTGTCCTGTGTGTGTGTGTGTGTGTCGTGTGTGTCGTGTGTGTGTCCTGTGTGTGTGTGTGTGTGTGTGTGTGTGTCCTGTGTGTGTGTGTGTGTGTGTCCTGTGTGTGTGTGTGTGTGTCCTGTGTGTGTGTGTGTCCTGTGTGTGTGTGTCCTGTGTGTGTGTGTCCTGTGTGTGTCCTGTGTCCTGTGTGTGTGTGTCCTGTGTGTGTGTGTCCTGTGTGTGTGTGTGTGTGTGTGTGTCCTGTGTGTGTGTGTGTGTGTGTGTCCTGTGTGTGTGTGGGGCCGTGTGTGTGCCTGTGTGTGTGTGGGGCCTGTGTGTGTGTGTGTGTGTCCTGTGTGTGTCCTGTGTGTGTGTGTGTGTCCTGTGTGTGTCCTGTGTGTGTCCTGTGTGTGTCCTGTGTGTGTGTGTGTGTGTGTGTGTGTGTGTCCTGTGTGTGTGTGTGTGTGTGTGTCCTGTGTGTGTGTGTGTGTCCTGTGTGTGTGTGTGTGTGTCCTGTGTGTGTGTGTCCTGTGTGTGTGTGTCCTGTGTGTCCTGTGTCCTGTGTGTGTCCTGTGTCCTGTGTGTGTGTGTCCTGTGTGTGTGTGTCCTGTGTGTGTGTGTGTGTGTGTGTGTGTGTGTGTGTGTGTGTGTGTGTGTGTGTCCTGTGTGTGTGTGTGTGTGTCCTGTGTGTGTGTGTGTGTGTCCTGTGTGTGTGTCCTGTGTGTGTGTGTGTGTGTGTCCTGTGTGTGTGTGTGTGTCCTGTGTGTGTCCTGTGTGTGTGTGTGTGTCCTGTGTGTGTGTCCTGTGTGTGTGTGTGTGTCCTGTGTGTGTGTGTCCTGTGTGTGTGTGTGTGTGTATGTCCTGTGTGTGTGTGTATGTCCTGTGTGTGTGTGTGTGTGTATGTCCTGTGTGTGTGTGTATGTCCTGTGTGTGTGTGTGTGTCCTGTGTGTGTGTGTCCTGTGTGTGTGTGTGTGTGTCCTGTTTGTGTGTGTGTGTGTCCTGTGTGTGTGTGTGTGTGTGTGTGTCCTGTGTGTGTGTGTGTGTGTCCTGTGTGTGTGTGTGTGTGTCCTGTGTGTGTGTGTGCCTGTGTGTGTGTGTGTCCTGTGTGTGTGTGTGTGTGTCCTGTGTGTGTCCTGTGTGTGTGTGTCCTGTGTGTGTGTGTGTCCTGTGTGTGTGTGTGTGTCCTGTGTGTGTGTGTGTGTCCTGTGTGTGTGTGTGTCCTGTGTGTGTGTGTGTGTGTGTGTCCTGTGTGTGTGTGTGTGTGTGTGTCCTGTGTGTGTGTGTGTCCTGTGTGTCCTGTGTGTGTGTGTGTGTGTGTGTCCTGTGTGTGTGT
>NW_027675580.1:157500-182500 GCF_965601325.2 Salmo salar | reverse complement strand
GCAGACAGTACTCCTTAGTAACCGATATCCCCATGGCAACACGAACTCGTTAAGCTTCCCAAGCAATTCTCTCCCGGTGTCACACGATGCTAGGCTAACCTCTAGCTGGCTAATACCTCCACAACGAGACGGTAGCTTCAGTCGTTACTAAGTTTTAACTAAATTATAACAACTCTTTTATTAAATAAAACATGTATTTCCCTTCATGTCTTAGTAGCTATGGGTTTTGTTGTAGTTCTGTCGTCTTCTTTTATAATTTTTCTTCACCAACCGTCCTGAGGTAAAACGTCCATCCTTTCATCAACGTCTTTTTCCCTCCCGTTAACCAGGTCAACTCCCATTGGCCACAACTTAACAAGCGACCTTATTGGTCAAAACGTAAACTTCAAAGTAAAACAAACTATTCACTTATACATTAAATAAATATTTCTTCAAAAAGCATAATGCATTAACAACATTACAGTTTAGGAGCAATTCAATCATCTTTTAAATATAATACCAATTCATTATAACAAATAAACTCAATACTTGGTTCAAACAAGGGTATTACACAAACATACAGTCAATAATACAGTAGAAAAATAAGTCTATATACAAGGTGAGCAAATGAAGTGAAATAAGGGAGGTAAAGGCAAAAAAAGTCCATAGTGGTAAAGTAAATACAATATAGCAAGTAAAACACTGGAATGGTAGATATGCAGTGGAAGAAAGTGCAAAGTAGAAATAATGGGGAGCAAAGGAGCTAAATAAATAAATACAGTAGGGGAAGAGGTAGTTGGGCTAAATTATAGATGGGCTATGTACAGGTGCAGTAATCTGTGAGCTGCTCTGACAGCTGGTGCTTAAAGCTAGTGAGGGAGATAAGTGTTTCCAGTTTTAGAGATTTTTGTAGTTCGTTCCAGTCATTGGCAGCAGAGAACTGGAAGAAGAGGCGGCCGAAGGAGGAATTGGCTTTGGGAGTGACCAGAGAGATATACCTGCTGGAGCGCGTGCTACAAGTGGGTGCTGCTATGGTGACCAGCGAGCTGAGATAAGGGGGGACTTTACCTAGCAGGGTCTTGTAGATGACCTGGAGCCAGTGGGTTTAGCGACGAGTATGAAGCGAGGGCCAGACAACGAGACCGTACAGGTCGCAGTGGTGGGTAGTACAGTGGGGGAAAGTATTTGATCCCCTGCTGATTTTGTACGTTTGCCCACTGACAAAGAAATAATCGGTCTATAATTTTAATGGTAGGTTTATTTGAACAGTGAGAGACAGAATAACAGCAAAAAAATCAAGAAAAACGCATGTTAAAAATGTTATACAATTATTTGCATTTTAATGAGGGAAATAAGTATTTGACCCCTCTGCAAAACATGACTTCGTACTTGGTGGCA
Source organism: Salmo salar (assembly GCF_965601325.2). Lineage (NCBI taxonomy): Eukaryota > Metazoa > Chordata > Actinopteri > Salmoniformes > Salmonidae > Salmo > Salmo salar. The sequence continues at coordinate 181,123 of NW_027675580.1, read as the reverse complement.
AAACCCTTGTTGGCAATCAGAGGTCAGACGTTTCTTGTAGTTGGCCACCAGGTTTGCACACATCTCAGGAGGGATTTTGTCCCACTCCTCTTTGCAGATCTTCTCCAAGTCATTAAGGTTTCGAGGCTGAGGTTTGGCAACTCGAACCTTCAGCTCCCTCCACAGATTTTCTATGGGATTAAGGTCTGGAGACTGGCTCGGCCACTCCAGGACCTTAATGTGCTTCTTCTTGAGCCAGTCCTTTGTTGCCTTGGCCGTGTGTTTTGGGTCATTGTCATGCTGGAATATCCATCCACGACCCATTTTCAATGCCCTGGCTGAGGGAAGGAGGTTCTTACCCAAGATTTGATGGTACATGGCCCCGTCCATCGTCCCTTTGATGCAGTGAAGTTGTCCTGTCCCCTTAGCAGAAAAACACCCCCTTAGCATAATGTTTCCACCTCCATGTTTGACGGTGGAGATGGTGTTCTTGGGGTCATAGGCAGCATTCCTCCTCCTCCAAACACGGCGAGTTGAGTTGATGTCAAAGAGCTCCATTTTGGTCTCATCTGACCACAACACTTTCACCAGTTGTCCTCTGAGTCATTCAGATGTTCATTGGCAAACTTCAGACGGGCATGTATATGTATTCTTGAGCAGGGGGACCTTGCGGGCGCTGCAGGATTTCAGTCCTTCACGGCGTAGTGTGTTACCAATTGTTTTCTTGGTGACTATGGTCCCAGCTGCCTTGAGATCATTGACAAGATCCTCCCGTGTAGTTCTGGGCTGATTCCTCACCGTTCTCATGATCATTGCAACTCCACCAGGTGAGATCTTGCATGGAGCCCCAGGCCGAGGGATATTGACAGTTCTTTTGGGTTTCTTCCATTTGCGAATAATCGCACCAAATGTTGTCACCTTCTCACCAAGCTGCTTGGCGATGGTCGTGTAGCCCATTCCAGCCTTGTGTAGGTCTACAATCTTGTCCCTGACATCCTTGGAGAGCTCTTTGGTCTTGGCCATTGTGGAGAGTTTGGAATCTGATTGATTGATTGCTTCTGTGGACAGGTGTCTTTTTTACAAGTAACAAGTTGCGGTTAGGAGCACTCCCTTTAAGAGTGTGCTCCTAATCTCAGCTCGTTACCTGTATAAAAGACACCTGGGAGCCAGAAATCTTTCTGATTGAGAGGGGGTCAAATACTTATTTCCCTCATTAAAATGCAAATCAATGTATAACATTTCTGACATGAGTTTTTCTGGATGTTTTTGTTGTTATTCTGTCTCTCACTGTTCAAGTAAACCATTAAAATTATAGACTGATCCTTTCTTTGTCAGTGGGCAAACGTACAAAATCAGCAGGGGATCAAATGCTTTTTTCCCCCACTGTATATGGGGCTTTGGTGACAAAACGGATTGCACTGTGATAGACTGCATCCAATTTATTGAGTAGGGTATTGGAGGCTATTTTGTAAATGACATCGCCGAAGTCGAGGATCGGTAGGATGGTCAGTTTTACGAGGGTATGTTTGGCAGCATGAGTGAAGGATGCTATGTTGCGAAATAGGAAGCCAATTCTAGATTTAACTTTGGATTGGAGATGCTTATAGTGAGTCTGGAAGGAGAGTTTACAGTCTAACCAGACACCCAGGTATTTGTAGTTGTCCACATATTCTAAGTCAGAACCGTCCAGAGTAGTGATGCTGGACAGGCGGGCAGGTGCAGGCAGCAATAGGTTGAAGAGCATGCATATAGTTTTACTTGTATTTAAGAGCAGTTGGAGGCCACGGAAGGAGAGTTGTATGGCATTGAAGCTCGTCTGGAGGTTAGTTAACACAGTGTCCAAAGAAGGGCCAGAAGTATACAGAATAACACCAATAACAGAGGGGGTCTGATCTTTGTGCCTCTGTAAATTTCTCATTCATCATCATTATTCATTCATGATTATTCATAATCATGGTAGCATCCACATGAATGTAGAAGTGTTCAGAAACATCTTCTATTCTTACTGACAATACAAGTGAAGTGACTCCAAAATGACAGGACATTATTCACCATTCAGTTTCTATTAGGAAAAACATCATCCAAAACACAACCAAAACAAACTGAAAAATGAATTCAACAAGTTAGTAGAATCACAAGCTTGATGTAATCACTGCAGGCATGGAATATGGGACTAAATACTAAACTTATGGCTACTTTAATACAATATAAGTGAATTTGTCCGAATATGTCCAACTTTTTCAAATGGGAGAACTAAATACATAAAGTGCTTTCCTTTCTTAACAGTAACACAGCTATGTATGAAAATACCCTCAAATAAAAGGTGACATTCTGTACTGTCACCTAATATGAAACATTATATCTCAAATCCAATATGCTGGAGCATAGCACCACATTTAAAACTGTAAGCTTCACTGTCCAAACACATATGGTGTGGACTTTGTTTGTCTGGTAAACACATGTGGATCTGGTGAACAGTTATCACTTGTTGACCAACTACAGGAATACTGACCTCAGAGTCTCCAGTTTACAGTGGGGATTCCCCAGTCCAGCAGAGACCAGCTTCACGCCTGAATCCTTCAGGTCATTGTTACTCAGGTCCAGCTCTCTCAGGTGTGAGGGGTTTGACCTCAGAGCTGAGACCAGAGAATCACAGCCTTCCTCTGTGACTCCACAGCCTGACAGCCTGCAAAGAGTCAAATCATATTAAAATCACACTGCTATGCTTTGGTGGTGAAAATAGTGGCAGTATCATTTTTCAACATATTCAGATATCAGTGTCCTGAAACCTTTCATATCTATTCGTAAATGAATGTATCATCATTAAAAATGACAAATTATCAAAGTTTTGCCTGCAGATAGAAACATGTATAATACAAATATTTGAGTAGACTGACCAGACCAGTTTAAAAGCAGTATCAGTCAGAAGACAGACAGTGAGGTATCAGATTTAGATTGTATTGAGTATACAGTCCACACATATCTATTTTGACAGTGAAGATAACATTTTAAATGTGGCTCTAAACTCCAACATTTTGGATTTCACATCAAATGTTTCATATGAGGTGACAGTATATAATGTCACCTTTTATTTGAGGGTATTTTAATACATACAGTTGAAGTCAGAAGTTTACATACACCTTAGCCAAATGCATTTAAACTCAATTTTTACAATTCCTGACATTTAATCCTAGTAAAAATCCCCTGTCTTAGGTCAGTTAGGATCACCACTTTATTTTAAGAATGTGAAATGTCAGAATAATAGTAGAGAGAATGATTTATTTCAGGTTTTATTTCTTTCATCACATTCCCAGTGGGTCAGAAGTTTACATACACTCAATTAGTATTTGGTAGCATTGCCTTTAAATGGTTTAACTTGGGTTAAACGTTTCGGGTAGCCTTCTACAAGCTTCCCACAATAAGTTGGGTGAATTTTGGCCCATTCCTCCTGAAAGAGCTGGTGTAACTGAGTCAGGTTTGTAGGCCTCTTGCTCGCACACGCTTTTTCAGTTCTGCCCACAAATTTTCTATAGGATTGAGGTCAAGGTTTTGTGATGGCCACTCCAATACCTTGACTTTGTTGTCCTTAATCCATTTTGCCACAAATTTGGAAGTATGCTTGGGGTCATTGTCCATTTGGAAGACCCCTTTGTGACCAAGCTATAACTTCCTGACTGATGTCTTGAGATGTTGCTTCAATATATCCACGTAATTTTCCGCCCTCATGATGCCATCTATTTTGTGAAGTGCACCAGTCCCTCCTGCAGCAAAACACCCCCACAACATGATGCTGCCACCCCCGGGCTTCACGGTTGGGATGGTGTTCTTTGGCTTGCAAGCCTCCCCCTTTTTCCTCCAAACATAACGATGTTCATTATGGCCAAACAGTTCTTGTATTGTTTCATCTGACCAGAGGACATTTCTCCAAAAAGTACGATCTTTGTCCCCATGTGCAGTTGCAAACCGTAGTCTGGCGTTTTTTATGGTGGTTTGGGAGCAGTGGCTTCTTCCTTGCTGAGCAACCTTTCAGATTATGTCGATATAGGACTCATTTTACTGTGGATATAGATACTTTTGTACCTGTTTCCTCCAACATCTTCACAAGGTCCTTTGCTGTTGTTCTGGGATTGATTTGCACCAAAGTAAGTTAATCTCTAGGAGACAGAACGCGTCTCCTTCCTGAGCGGAATGGCGGCTGTGTGGTCCCATGGTGTTTAGACTTGCGTACTATTGTTTGAACAGATGAACGTGTTACCTTCAGGCGTTTGGAAATTGTTCCCAAGGATGAACCATACTTGTGGAGGTCTACAATTTTTTTTCTGAGATCTTGGCTGATTTCTTTTCATTTTCCCATGATGTCAGGCAAAGAGGCACTGAGTTTGAAGGTAGGCCTTGAAATACATCCAAATGATGTCAATTAGCCTACCAGATGCTTCTAAAGCCATAACATGATTTTCTGGAATTTTCCAAGCTGTTTAAAGGCACAGTCAACTTAGTGTATGTAAACTTCTGACCCACTGGAATTGTGATACAGTGAATTATAAGTGAAATAATCTGACTGTAAACAATTGTTTCAAAAATTACTTGTGTCATGCACAAAGTAGATGTCCTAACCGACTTGCCAAAACTATATAGTTTGTTAACAAGAAATTTGTGGAGAGGTTCAAAAACACGTTTTAATGACTCCAACCTAAGTGTATGTACACTTCCGACTTCAACTGTATGTGATTGACGATTAAAAATTCAATTCTCATGATGCCATGATTAAGAACAATCATGAATAAATCATGAATCAGAATGAGTGAGAAAGTTACAGAGGCCACAACAGAACATGCTAACCTCCCACCATTACCAATAACAGAGGATACAACAGAACATGCTAACCTCCCACCATTACCAATAACAGAGGATACAACAGAACATGCTAACCTCTCACCATTACCAATAACAGAGACTACAACAAAACATGCTAACCTCTCACCATTACCATTAACAGAGGCTACAACAAAACATGCTAACCTCTCACCATTACCAATAACAGAGGGTTACAACAAAACATGCTAACCTCTCACCATTACCAATAACAGAGGCTACAACAAAACATGCTAACCTCTCACCATTACCAATAACAGAGGCTACAGCAAAACATGCTAACCTCTCACCATTACCAATAACAGAGACTACAACAAAACATGCTAACCTCTCACCATTACCAATAACAGAGGCTACAGCAAAACATGCTAACCTCTCACCATTACCAATAACAGAGGCTACAACAAAACATGCTAACCTCTCACCATTACCAATAACAGAGGCTACAACAAAAAATGCTAATCTCTCACCATTACCAATAACAGAGGCTACAACAAAACATGCTAACCTCTCACCATTACCAATAACAGGGGCTACAACAAAACATGCTAACCTCTCACCATTACCAATAACAGAGGCTACAACAAAACATGCTAACCTCTCACCATTACCAATAACAGAGGCTACAACAAAACATGCTAACCTCTCACCATTACCAATAACAGTGGCTACAACAAAACATGCTAACCTCTCACCATTACCAATAACAGAGACTACAACAAAACATGCTAACCTCTCACCATTACCAATAACAGAGGATACAACAGAACATGCTAACCTCTCACCATTACCAATAACAGAGGATACAACAGAACATGCTAACCTCTCACCATTACCAATAACAGAGTCTACAACAAAACATGCTAACCTCTCACCATTACCAATAACAGAGGGGGTTTGATCTTTGTTAGTAGAATCACAAGCTTGATGTAATCACTGCAGGTGTCAGGAATCCCGCTTCCTGAGTCTGTTTCTGCCTGAGCTGACTGTTTTCTGTTTGGAGTCTAAGGGTGCGTTCAGAAACCTGTCTGGTTGCCAGGCGACGAAGCTAGGCGGGAGATCTAGTGATTACCCGCACCTGCATCTCATCAACCTTCTGCACACCTGGTCCTGATCATCACCTCTTCATAAGCCCTGAGCTGACATCCATTCCCTGCTGGATCGTTAGCAACGAACAGCCTCATGTTTCCTGAGCTAGTCTTGTTGTTTTGTTCTTGTTACTGGTTACTCCCCCCCCCGTTTACTCTGTCTACAGTCATCCTCCCGGAACATTCAACTCCCTTACCTGGCCGTCGGTGGATACAGTGACGTCATTGAATCCACCCATCTACTCTCATCAACTCACCTCCGCTGCCGCTCCGTCTCCTGGATCACTCAAATTACACATCAAGACTACCAATAAATACTCACCTTGTCCTGGTCTGCTTCTGGGTTCTGTCTTAGAGAAACGTGACAGCAGGCATGGAATATGGGACAACATGCTAAACTTATGACTACTTTAATACACTATAAGTAATATGTCCGAATAATTACGACTTTTTCAAATGGGAGAACTACATGCATAAAGTACTTTCATATCTGATAATACTGACCTCAGAGTCTCCAGTTTACAGTGGGGATTCCCCAGTCCAGCAGAGAGCAGCTTCACTCCTGAATCCTTCAGGTCATTGTTACTCAGGTCCAGCTCTCTCAGGTGTGAGGGGTTTGAACTGAGAACTGAGGCCAACACTTTACAGGATGTCTTTCTGAGTTTACAGCCTGACAGCCTGCAAAGAGTCAAATCATATTAAAATCACACTGCTATTCTTTGGTGGTGAAAATAGTAGCGGTATAATTTTTCAACATATGAAACCTTCCATATCTATTCGTAAATTAATGTATCATTAAAAATGACAAATGATCAAAGTATTGCCTGCAGATAGAAACATGTATAGTACAAATATTTGAGTAGACTGACCAGACCAGTTTAAAAGCAGTATCAGTCAAAAGACAGACAGTGAGGTATCAGATTTAGATTGTATTTAGTATACAGTCCACACCATATCTATTTTGACAGTGAAGATAACATTTTAAATGAGGCTCTAAACTCCAACATTTTGCATTTCAGATCAAATGTTTCATATGAGGTGACAGTATATAATGTCACCTTTTATTTGAGGATATTTTCATACATATCTGTTTCACCATTTAGAAAAATGAAAGCACTTTATGTATCTAGTACCCCTATTTAAAGAAGTCATATGTTTTCTGACCAATTAACTCATAGTGTATTAAATTAGTCAAATGATTAGTATTTGGTCCCATATTCTTTGACTGCAATGACTACATCAAGCCTGTGACTGCCATGATCGAGAAAGATCATGAATAATAATGAGTGAGAGAGTTACAGAGGCTACAACAAAACATGCTAACCTCTCACCATTACCAATAACAGAGGCTACAACAAAACATGCTAACCTCTCACCATTACCAATAACAGAGGCTACAACAAAACATGCTAACCTCTCACCATTACCAATAACAGAGGCTACAACAAAACATGCTAACCTCTCACCATTACCAATAACAGAGGCTACAACAAAACATGCTAACCTCTCACCATTACCAATAACAGAGGCTACAACAAAACATGCTAACCTCTCACCATTACCAATAACAGAGGCTTCAACAAAACATGCTAACCTCTCACCATTACCAATACAGAGGCTACAACAAAACATGCTAACCTCTCACCATTACCAATAACAGAGGCTACAACAAAACATGCTAACCTCTCACCATTACCAATAACAGAGGATACAACAGAACATGCTAACCTCTCACCATTACCAATAACAGAGGCTACAACAAAACATGCTAACCTCTCACCATTACCAATAACAGAGGCTACAACAAAACATGCTAACCTCTCACCATTACCAATAACAGAGGCTACAACAAAACATGCTAACATCTCACCATTACCAATGACAGAGGGGGTATGATCTTTGTACCTCTGTAAATTTCTCATTCCTCATTATTCACGACTAATTCCTGATTATTCATAATCATGGTAGCATCCACATGAATGTAGAAGTGTTCAGAAACATCTTCTATTCTTACTGACAATACAAGTGAAGTGACTCCAAAATGACAGGACATTATTCACCATTCAGTTTCTATTAGGAAAAATATAATCCAAAACACAACCAAGACAAACTGGAAATGAATTCAACAAGTTAGTAGAATCACACGCTTGATGTAATCACTGCAGGTATGGAATATTGGACCCAACACTAAACTTTTGACTAAATTAATTTGTCCAAATAATTAAGACTTCTTCAAATAGGAGAACTAAACTCAGCAAAAAAAGAAACGTCCTCTCACTGTCATTTGCGTTTATTTTCATCAAACTTAACATGTGTAAATATTTGTATGAACATAACAAGATTCAACAACTGAGACATAAACTGAACAAGTTCCACAGACATGTGACTCACAGAAATGGAATAATGTGTCCCTGAACAAAGGGGGGTCAAAATCAAAAGTAACAGTCAGTATCTGGTGTGGCCACCAGCTGCATTAAGTACTGCAGTGCATCTCCTCCTCATGGACTGCACCAGATTTGCCAGTTCTTGATGTGAGATGTTACCCCACTCTTCCACCAAGGCACCTGCAAGTTCCTGGACATTTTGGGGGGGAATGGCCTTAGCCCTCACCCTCCGATCCAACAGGTCCCAGATGTGCTCAATGGGATTGAGATCCGGGCTCTTCGCTGGCCATGGCAGAACACTGACATTCCTGTCTTGCAGGAAATCACGCACAGAACAAGCTGTATGGCTGGTGGCATTGTCATGCTGGAGGGTCATGTCAGGATGAGCCTGCAGGAAGGGTACCACATGAGAGAGGAGGATGTCTTCCCTGTAACGCACATCGTTGAGATTGCCTGCAATGACAACAAGCTCAGTCCGGTGATGCTGTAACACACTGCCCCAGACCATGACGGACCCTCCACCTCCAAATCGATCCCGCTCCAGAGTACAGGCCTCGGTGTAACGCTCATTCCTTCGACGATAAACGCGAATCCGACCATCACCCCTGGTGAGCCAAAACCTTGACTCGTCAGTGAAGAGCACTTTTTGCCAGTCCTGTCTGGTCCAGCGATGGTGGGTTTGTGCCCATAGGTGACGTTGTTGCCGGTGATGTCTGGTGAGGACCTGCCTTACAACAGGTCTACAAGCCCTCAGTCCAGTCTATCTCAGCCTGTTGCGGACAGTCTGAGGACTGATGGAGGGATTGTGCATTCCTGGTGTAACTCGGGCAGTTGTTGCCATCCTGTACCTGTCCCGCAGGTGTGATGTTCGGATGTACCGATCCTGCGCAGGTGTTGTTACACGTGACCCTGCCACTGTGAGGACGATCAGCTGTCCGTCCTGTCTCCCTGTAGCGCTGTCTAAGGCGTCTCATAGTACGAACATTGCAATTTATTGCCCTGGCCACATCTGCAGTCCTTGTGCCTCCTTGCAGCATGCCTAAGGCACGTTCACGCAGATGAGCAGGGACCCTGGGCATCTTTCTTTTGGTGTTTTTCAGAGTCAGTAGAAAGGCCTCTTTCGTGTCCTAAGATTTCATAACTGTGACCTTCATTGCCTACCATCTGTAAGCTGTTAGTGTCTTAACGACCGTTCCACAGGTGCATGTTCATTAATTGTTTATGGTTCATTGAACAAGCATGGGGAAACAGTGCTTAAACCCTTTACAATGAAGATCTGTGAAGTTATTTGGATTTTTACGAATTATCTTTGAAAGACAGGGTCCTGAAAAAGGGATGTTTCTTTTTTTGTTGAGTTTAGATGCATAAAGTGCTTTCATATCTAAACGGTAAAAAATACAGTCTTGGCCAAAAGTTTTGAGAATGACACAAATATTAATTTTCACAAAGTCTGCTGCCTCAGTTTGTATGATGGCAATTTGCATATACTCCAGAATGTTATGAAGAGTGATCAGATAAATTGCAAATAATTGCCAAGTCCCTCTTTGCCATGCAAATGAACTGAATCCCCAAAAAACATTTCCACTGCATTTCAGCCCTGCCACAAAAGGACCAGCTGACATCATGTCAGTGATTCTCTCGGTAACACAGGTGTGAGTGTTGACGAGGACAAGGCTGGAGATCACTCTGTCATGCTGATTGTGTTTGCATAACAGACTGGAAGCTTCAAAAGGAGGGTGGTGCTTGGAATCATTGTTCTTCCTCTGTCAACATGGTTACCTGCAAGGAAACACGTGTCATCATCATTGCTTTGCACACAAAGGGCTTCACAGGCAAGGATATTGCTGCCAGTAAGATTGCACCTAAATCAACCATTTATCGGATCATCAAGAACTTCAAGGAGAGCGGTTCAATTGTTGTGAAGAAGGCTTCAGGGCGCCCAAGAAAGTCCAGCAAACGCCAGGACCGTCTCCTAAAGTTGATTCAGCTGCGGGATCGGGGCACCACCAGTACAGAGCTTGCTCAGGAATGGCAGCAGGCAGGTGTGAGTGCATCTGCACGCACAGTGAGGCGAAGACTTTCGGAGGATGGCCTGGTGTCAAGAAGGGCAGCAAAGAAGCAACTTCTCTCCAGGAAAAACATCAGGGACAGACTGATATTCTGCAAAAGGTACAGGGATTGGATTGCTGAGGACTGGGGTAAGTCATTTTTTCTGATGAATCCCCTTTCTGATTGTTTGAGGCATCCGGAAAAAAGCTTGTCTGGAGAAGGCAAGGTGAGAGCTACCATCAGTCCTGTGTCATGCCAACAGTAAAGCATCCTGAGACCATTCATGTGTGGGGTTGCTTCTCAGCCAAGGGAGTGGGCTCACTCACAATTTTGCCAAAGAACACAGCATGAATAAAGAATGGTACCAACACATCCTCCGAGAGCAACTTCTCCCAACCATCCAGGAACAGTTTGGTGACGAACAATCCCTTTTCCAGCATGATGGAGCACTTTGCCATAAGGCAAAAGTGATAACTAAGTGGCTCTGGGAACAAAACATTGATATTTTGGGTCCATGGCCAGGAAACTCCCCAGACATTAATCCCATTGAGAACTTGTGGTCAATCCTCAAGAGGCAGGTGGACAAACAAAAACCCACAAATTCCGACAAACTCCAAGCATTGATTATGCAAGAATGGGCTGCCATCAGTCAGGATGTGGCCCAGAGGTTAATTGACAGCATGCCAGGGCAGATTGCAGAGGTCTTGGAAAAGAATGGTCAGCACTGCAAATATTGACTCATTGCTTCAACTTCATATGATTGTCAATAAAAGCCTTTGACACTTATGAAATGCTTGTAATTATACTTCAGTATTCCATAGTAACATCTGACAAAAATATCTAAAGACACTGAAGCAGCAGACTTTGTGAAAATTAATATTTGTGTCATTCTCAAAACTTGTGGCCACGACTGTATATGTATGAACACCTTTAAACAAAAGGTGACGTTCTGTACTGTCACCTAATATCCAACATTCTATCTCAAATCCAAAATGCTGGAGCATAGCACCAAATGTAAAACTGTAAGCTTCACTGTCCAAACACATATGGTGTGGACTATGTGTGTCTGGTAAACACATGTGGATCTGGTGAACAGTTATCACTTGTTGACCAACTACAGGAATACTGACCTCAGAGTCTCCAGTTTACAGTGTGGATCCTCCAGTACAGCAGAGAGCAGCTCCACTCCTGAATCCTTCAGGTCATTGTTACTCAGGTCCAGCTCTCTCAGGTGTGACGGGTTTGACCTCAGAGCTGAGACCAGAGAATCACAGCCTTCCTCTGTGACTAGACAGCCTGACAGCCTGCAAAGAGTCAAATCATATTAAAATCACACTGCTATGCTTTGGTGGTGAAAATAGTGGCAGTATCATTTTTCAACATATTCAGATATCAGTGTCCTGAAACCTTTCATATCTATTCGTAAATGAATGTATCATCATTAAAAATGACAAATTATCAAAGTTTTGCCTGCAGATAGAAACATGTATAATACAAATATTTGAGTAGACTGACCAGACCAGTTTAAAAGCAGTATCAGTCAAAAGACAGACAGTGAGGTATCAGATTTAGATTGTATTGAGTATACAGTCCACACCATATCTATTTTGACAGTGAAGATAACATTTTAAATGTGGCTCTAAACTCCAACATTTTGGATTTCAGATCAAATGTTTCATATGAGGTGACAGTATATAATGTCACCTTTTATTTGAGGGTATTTTAATACATACAGTTGAAGTCAGAAGTTTACATATACCTTAGCAAAATGCATTTAAACTCAATTTCTACAATTCCTGACATTTAATCCTAGTAAAAGTCCCCTGTCTTAGGTCAGTTAGGATCACCACTTTATTTTAAGAATGTGAAATGTCAGAATAATAGTAGAGAAAATGATTTATTTCAGCTTTTATTTCTTTCATCACATTCCCAGTGGGTCAGAAGTTTACATACACTCAATTAGTATTTGGTAGCATTGCCTTTAAATGGTTTAACTTGGGTTAAACGTTTCGGGTAGCCTTCCACAAGCTTCCCACAATAAGTTGGGTGAATTTTGGCCCATTTCTCCTGACAGAGCTGGTGTAACTGAGTCAGGTTTGTAGGCCTCTTGCTCGCACACGCTTTTTCAGTTCTGCCCACAAATTTTCTATGGGATTGAGGTCAAGGTTTTGTGATGGCCACTCCAATACCTTGACTTTGTTGTCCTTAATCCATTTTGCCACAACTTTGGAAGTATGCTTGGGGTCATTGTCCATTTGGAAGACCCCTTTGTGACCAAGCTATAACTTCCTGACTGATGTCTTGAGATGTTGCTTCAATATATCCACGTAATTTTCCGCCCTCATGATGCCATCTATTTTGTGAAGTGCACCAGTCCCTCCTGCAGCAAAGCACCCCCAAAACATGATGCTGCCACCCCCGGGCTTCACGGTTGGGATGGTGTTCTTTGGCTTGCAAGCCTCCCCCTTTTTCCTCCAAACATAACGATGTTCATTATGGCCAAACAGTTCTTGTATTGTTTCATCTGACCAGAGGACATTTCTCCAAAAAGTACGATCTTTGTCCCCATGTGCAGTTGCAAACCGTAGTCTGGCGTTTTTTATGGTGGTTTGGGAGCAGTGGCTTCTTCCTTGCTGAGCAACCTTTCAGATTATGTCGATATAGGACTCATTTTACTGTGGATATAGATACTTTTGTACCTGTTTCCTCCAACATCTTCACAAGGTCCTTTGCTGTTGTTCTGGGATTGATTTGCACCAAAGTAAGTTAATCTCTAGGAGACAGAACGCGTCTCCTTCCTGAGCGTAATGGCGGCTGTGTGGTCCCATGGTGTTTAGACTTGCGTACTATTGTTTGAACAGATGAACGTGTTACCTTCAGGCGTTTGGAAATTGTTCCCAAGGATGAACCATACTTGTGGAGGTCTACAATTTTTTTTCTGAGATCTTGGCTGATTTCTTTTCATTTTCCCATGATGTCAGGCAAAGAGGCACTGAGTTTGAAGGTAGGCCTTGAAATACATCCAAATGATGTCAATTAGCCTACCAGATGCTTCTAAAGCCATAACATGATTTTCTGGAATTTTCCAAGCTGTTTAAAGGCACAGTCAACTTAGTGTATGTAAACTTCTGACCCACTGGAATTGTGATACAGTGAATTATAAGTGAAATAATCTGACTGTAAACAATTGTTTCAAAAATTACTTGTGTCATGCACAAAGTAGATGTCCTAACCGACTTGCCAAAACTATATAGTTTGTTAACAAGAAATTTGTGGAGAGGTTCAAAAACACGTTTTAATGACTCCAACCTAAGTGTATGTACACATCCGACTTCAACTGTATGTGATTGACGATTAAAAATTCAATTCTCATGATGCCATGATTAAGAACAATCATGAATAAATCATGAATCAGAATGAGTGAGAAAGTTACAGAGGCCACAACAGAACATGCTAACCTCCCACCATTACCAATAACAGAGGATACAACAGAACATGCTAACCTCTCACCATTAACAATAACAGAGGCTACAACAAAACATGCTAACCTCCCACCATTACCAATAACAGAGGATACAACAAAACATACTAACCTCTCACCATTACCAATAACAGAGGCTACAACAAAACATGCTAACCTCTCACCATTACCAATAACAGAGAATACAACAAAACATGCTAACCTCTCACCATTACCAATAACAGAGGCTACAACAAAACATGCTAACCTCTCACCATTACCAATAACAGAGGATACAACAAAACATGCTAACCTCTCACCATTACCAATAACAGAGGCTACAACAAAACATGCTAACCTCTCACCATTACCAATAACAGAGGATACAACAAAACATGCTAACCTCTCACCATTACCAATAACAGAGGCTACAACAAAACATGCTAACCTCTCACCATTACCAATTACAGAGGCTACAACAAAACATGCTAACCTCTCACCATTACCAATAACAGAGGCTACAACAAAACATGCTAACCTCTCACCATTAGCTATAACAGAGGCTACAACAAAACATGCTAACCTCTCACCATTACCAATAACAGAGGCTACAACAAAACATGCTAACCTCCCACCATTACCAATAACAGAGGATACAACAAAACATACTAACCTCTCACCATTACCAATAACAGAGGCTACAACAAAACATGCTAACCTCTCACCATTACCAATAACAGAGAATACAACAAAACATGCTAACCTCTCACCATTACCAATAACAGAGGCTACAACAAAACATGCTAACCTCTCACCATTACCAATAACAGAGGCTACAACAAAACATGCTAACCTCTCACCATTACCAATAACAGAGGATACAACAAAACATGCTAACCTCTCACCATTACCAATAACAGAGGCTACAACAAAACATGCTAACCTCTCACCATTACCAATAACAGAGGATACAACAAAACATGCTAACCTCTCACCATTACCAATAACAGAGGCTACAACAAAACATGCTAACCTCTCACCATTACCAATTACAGAGGCTACAACAAAACATGCTAACCTCTCACCATTACCAATAACAGAGGCTACAACAAAACATGCTAACCTCTCACCATTAGCTATAACAGAGGCTACAACAAAACATGCTAACCTCTCACCATTACCAATAACAGAGGCTACAACAAAACATGCTAACCTCTCACCATTACCAATTACAGAGGGGGTATGATCCTTGTGCCGCTGTAACTTTCTCATTCATCATCATTCTCGATTCATTCTTATTCTTACTGACAATACAAGTAAAGTGACTCCAAAATGACAGGACATTATTCACCAATCAGTTTCTATTAGGAAAAACATCATCCAAAATACAATCAAAACAAACTGCAAATGAATTCAACAAGTTTGTAGAATCACAAGCTTGATGTAATCACTGCAGGCATGGAATATGGGACCAAATACTAAACTTATGACAACTTTAATACAATATAAGTGAATTTGTCCGAATATGTTCAACTTTTTCAAATGGGAGAACTAAATACATAAAATGCTTTCCTTTCTTAACAGTAACACAGCTATGTATGAAAATACCCTCAAATAAAAGGTGACATTCTGTACTGTCACCTAATAAGAAACATTCTACCTCATATCCAAAATGCTGGAGCATAGCACCAAATGTAAAACTGTAAGCTTCACTGTCCAAACACATATGGTGTGGACTATGTGTGTCTGGTAAACACATGTGGATCTGGTGAACAGTTATCACTTGTTGACCAACTACAGGAATACTGACCTCAGAGTCTCCAGTTTACAGTGGGGATTCCCCAGTCCAGCAGAAAGCAGCTCCACTCCTGAATCCTTCAGGTCATTGTTACTCAGGTCCAGCTCTCGCAGGTGTGAGGGGTTTGAACTGAGAACTGAGACCAGAGAATCACAGCCTTCCTCTGTGACTCCACAGCCTGACAGCCTGCAAAGAGTCAAATCATATTAAAATCACACTGCTATTCTTTGGTGGTGAAAATAGTGGCAGTATCATTTTTCAACATATTCAGATATCAGTGTCCTGAAACCTTCCATATCTATTCGTAAATGAATGTATCATCATTAAAAATGACAAATTATCAAAGTTTTGCCTGCAGATAGAAACATGTATAGTACAAATATTTGAGTAGACTGATCAGACCAGTTTAAAAAGCAGTATCAGTCAGAAGACAGACAGTGAGGTATCAGATTTAGATTGTATTGAGTATACAGTCCACACATATCTATTTTGACAGTGAAGATAACATTTTAAATGTGGCTCTATACTCCAACATTTTGGATTTCAGATCAAATGTTTCATATGAGGTGACAGTATACAATGTCACCTTTTATTTGAGGGTATTTTAATACATACAGTTGAAGTCAGAAGTCTACATATACCTTAGCAAAATACATTTAAACTCCATTTTTACAATTCCTGACATTTAATCCTAGTAAAAATGCCCTGTTTTAAGTCAGTTAGGATCACCACTTTATTTTAAAGATGTGAAATGTCAGAATAATAGTAGAGAGAATTGATTTATTCCAGCTTTTATTTCTTTCATCACATTCCCAGTGGGTCAGAAGTTTACATACACTCAATTAGTATTTGGTAGCATTGCCTTTAAATTGTTTAACTTGGGTTAAACGTTTCGGGTAGCCTTCCACAAGCTTCCCACAATAAGTTGGGTGAATTTTGGCCCATTCCTCCTGACAGAGCTTGTGTAACTGAGTCAGGTTTGTAGGCCTCCTTGCTCGCACACGCTTTTTAATTCTGCCCACAAATTTTCTATAGGATTGAGGTCAAGGTTTTGTGATGGCCACTCCAATACCTTGACTTTGTTGTCCTTAATCCATTTTGCCACAACTTTGGAAGTATGCTTGGGGTCATTGTCCATTTGGAAGACCCATTTGTGACCAAGCTTTAACTTCCTGACTGATGTCTCGAGATGTTGCTTCAATATATCCACAATTTTCCCTCCTCGTAATTCCATCTATTTTGTGAAGTGCACCAATCGCTCCTGCAGCAAAGCACCCCCACAACATGATGCTGCCACCGCCGTGCTTCACAGTTGGGATGGTATGATGGCTGTGTGGTCCCATGGTGTTTAGACTTGCGTACTATTGATTGAACGTGTTACCTTCAGGCGTTTGGAAATTGCTCCCAAGGATGAAGCAGACTTGTGGAGGTCTACAATTTTTTTTTCTGAGATTTTGGCTGATTCCTTTTCATTTTCCCATGATGTCAAGCAAAGAGGCACTGAGTTTGAAGGTAGGCCTTGAAATACATCCAAATTATGTCAATTAGTCTATCAGATGCTTCTAAAGCCATAAAATCATTTTCGGGAATTTTCCAAGCTGTTTAAAGGCACAGTCAACTTAGTCTATGTAAACTTCTGACCCACTGGAATTGTGATACAGTGAATTATAAGTGAAATAATCTGTCTGTAAACAATTGTTTCAAAAATTACTTGTGTCATGCACAAAGTAGATGTCCTAACCGACTTGCCAAAACTATAGTTTGTTAACAAGAAATTTGTGGAGTGGTTGAAAAACACATTTTAATGACTCCAACCTAAGTGTATGTACACTTCCGACTTCAACTGTATGTGATTCACGATTAAAAACGAAATTCTGATGATGCCATGATTAAGAAAAATCATGAATAAATCATGAATCAGAATGAGTGAGAAAGTTACAGAGGCCACAACAAAACATGCTAACCTCTCACCATTACCAATAACAGAGGCTACAACAAAACATGCTAACCTCTCACCATTACCATTAACAGGTGCTACAACAAAACATGCTAACCTCTCACCATTACCAATAACAGAGGATACAACAAAACATGCTAACCTCTCACCATTACCAATAACAGAGGCTACAACAAAACATGCTAACCTCTCACCATTACCAATAACAGAGGCTACAACAAAACATGCTAACCTCTCACCATTACCAATAACAGAGGGGGTTTGATCTTTGTTAGTAGAATCACAAGCTTGATGTAATCACTGCAGGTGTCAGGAATCCCGCTTCCTGAGTCTGTTTCTGCCTGAGCTGACTGTTTTCTGTTTGGTGTCTAAGGGTGCGTTCAGAAACCTATCTGGTTGCTAGGCAACGAAGTTAGGTGGGAGATCTAGTGATATTATTACCCTATCTGGTTGCCAGGCGACGAAGTTAGGCGGGAGATCTAGTGATTACCCTACACCTGCATCTCATCAACCTTCTGCACACCTGGTCCTGATCATCACCTCTTCATAAGCCCTGAGCTGACATCCATTCCCTGCTGGATCGTTAGCAACGAACAGCCTCATGTTTCCTGAGCTAGTCTTGTTGTTTTGTTCTTGTTACTGGTTACTCCCCCCCCCGTTTACTCTGTCTACAGTCATCCTCCCGGAACATTCAACTCCCTTACCTGGCCGTCGGTGGATACAGTGACGTCATTGAATCCACCCATCTACTCTCATCAACTCACCTCCGCTGCCGCTCCGTCTCCTGGATCACTCAAATTACACATCAAGACTACCAATAAATACTCACCTTCATTTTACTCACCTTGTCCTGGTCTGCTTCTGGGTTCTGTCTTAGAGAAACGTGACAGCAGGCATGGAATATGGGACAACATGCTAAACTTATGACTATTTTAATACACTATAAGTAATATGTCCGAATAATTACGACTTTTTCAAATGGGAGAACTACCTGCATAAAGTACTTTCATATCTGATAATACTGACCTCAGAGTCTCCAGTTTACAGTGGGGATTCCCCAGTCCAGCAGAGAGCAGCTTCACGCCTGAATCCTTCAGGTCATTGTTACTCAGGTCCAGCTCTCTCAGGTGTGAGGGGTTTGAACTGAGAACTGAGGCCAACACTTCACAGGATGTGTCTGTGAGTTTACAGCCAGTGAGTCTGCAAACACAGAAGAAATACAATGACAGACAGGTTGTATTAAAATGATACGCTTAGCTTTCTCTGTTTACGCTGTTACCCATTTACAAATAATGTGTTGGGTTTGACCTCAGAGCTGAGACCAGAGAAGCACAGCCTTCCTCTGTGACTCCACAGCCTGACAAAGAGATCATGACTTCAAACACATTGTTAATTTAGTGTAGAAGGACAATGGCAGATGCATTTGGTTAATTCTCCCAAACAACATATAGATTCTTCTTCTGTCTCCTAGAGTTGTATGGTCATATTGTTATACTAATGTGAAAATCAATGCATTTATTCAATGTTTTCAATATAATATTAAACACATATTATAATGCATATTTTTCTTTAACCTGAATATTTCTTCCTGATGATTAGTTTTTATATGTCATTTTATGTACTCACAGAAATGCACTGGAGGCTTTGAACACTGGCAGCAGCCTCAGAAGACCTTCCTCTGATCTGGAGTATTTCTTCAGGTCAAACACATCCAGCTCCTTTTCTGAAGTCAGCAATACAAAGACCAGAGCTGACCACTGTGCAGGTGACAGGTTGGGTTTTGAGAGACTTCCTGAGCTCAGGTAGCTTTGGATCTCCTCCACTAGAGAATGGTCATTCAGTTCATTCAGACAGTGGAACAGATTGATGCACCTCTCTGGAGAGGGATTCTCCCTGATCTTCTCCTTGATGTACTTGACTGTTTCTTCATGGCTCTGTGAGCTGATTCTTGTCTTTGTCAGTAGACCTCGTAAGTGCTTCTGATTGGACTCCAGTGAGAGGCCCAGAAGGAAGCGGAGGAAAAGGTCCAGGTTTCCTGTCTCACTTCGTAAGGCTTTATCCACAGCACTCTTGTAGAAAGAAACTTCAGACTTGTCTCTGAACAGCGCAGAAAGGTTCCTGGACGTTGATTGCGGTTCGGCCATTAGATTCTCATTGTTGTTGATGAATGAGAGGAACACATACACAGCAGCCAGAAACTCCTGAATGCTCAGATGAACAAAGCAGTACACCTTGTCTTGGTACAGAACACATTCCTCTTTAAAGAGCTGTGTGCACAATCCTGAGTACACCGAGGCTTCATTGACATCAATGCCAGCCTCTTTCAGGTCTTCTTCATAGAAAATCAGATTGCCCTTCACTAGCTGTTGAAAAGCCAGTTTTCCCAGTGACAGAATGCTCTCGTTATTCCAGTGTGGATCTGTCTCTTCTATCCCAAGATACTTTTCATTCTTCTGTTTGGTATGAAACACCACAAGGTGTGTGTACATCTCAGTCAGAGTCTTGGGCATCTCTTCTCTCTTATGTTTCAGCATGTGTTCGAGGACTGTTGCAGAGATCCAACAGAAGACTGGAATGTGGCACATGATGTGGAGGCTCCTTGATGTCTTTATGTGTGAGATGATTCTGCTGGCCAGGTCCTCATCACTGAATCTCTTTCTGAAGTACTCCTCCTTCTGTGGGTCATTGAACCCTCGTACCTCTGTTACCTGGTCAACACACCCTGAAGGGATCTTATTGGCTGCTGCAGGTCGGGTAGTTATCCAGAGGAGAGCAGAGGGAAGCAGGTTTCCCTTGATGAGATTTGTCAGCAGAACATCCACTGAGGTTGACTCTGTGACGTCACAACAGATCTTGTTATTCTGGAAGTCTAGGGGCAGTCGGCACTCATCCAGACCATCAAAGATGAACAGAACTTTGTACTTGTTGTAGATGGAGATTCCTGATTGTTTGGTTTCCATTGAGAAGTGATTGACAAGTTCAATCAAAGTGTGTTTGTCCCCTTTCATCAAATTCAGCTCCCGGAAAGGGAATGAAAACACAAATTGAACATCCTGATTGGCTTTTCCTTCAGCCCAGTCCAGAATGAACTTCTGCACAGAGACTGTTTTTCCAATGCCAGCGACTCCCTTTGTCAGCACAGTTCTGATGAGTTTGTCTTGTCCAGTTAAGGGTTTGAAGATGTCGTTACATTTGATTGCAGTCTCTGGTCTTGCTTGTTTCCTGGTTGTTGTCTCAATCTGTCTCAGCTCATGTTCATTATTGACCTCTCCTGTTCCACCCTCTGTGATGTAGAGCTCTGTGTAGATCTTATTGAGAAGTGTTGGGTTTCCTTGTTTAGCGATCCCCTCAAATACACATTGAAACTTCTTCTTTAGATTAGATTTGAGTTCACGTTGGCAAATCACAGCAAGCTCATCTGAATAAAGAAATACCACAGAGGATATTAATATTACATCTGTTTTCATGCCTACAGTATTGTAGGACTGTTATAAAGTTTAAATTATAATAATTTCTTCTCTTAACTGACTGTATAAATGTTTCCATTATGTTATTATTGGTATTATTGATGATATTATTAGTGTTGTCCCTCCCTCCTCTCTCTCTCTCTTTCCCTCTCTAATTGTCTCTCTGTCCTCTGTCTCTCCTCTTCTCTGTCTCTAAATTAATCACCACAACACATCCCTGCTGCTACTTGATGAGGTCACAAGGTGTTGCGTTAAGGCTGCTACAATATCATTGTGTTTCACAGCTACTTTAGCTACAGATTTTAAATGTTATAAAACAGCATTCAACATGAGGCAGACAGATCTTACTTTTCTCCAGTATGTCAGCAAGCTCCTTCTGGTTCATTTTCCTCAGGATGTGCAGTGTGATCTTCAGAGCCCCCTCTCTGGCACTGCTCTCCTGCTTCTCATCTTCAGCATCCACCACTTCCTCATCCTGCTTCTGACTCTCAAAGCCTTCTGGGAGTTCTGGACTAAGAATCCTCTTGAACATCTTCAGCTCGTTCTTCACAAATGTCATCATTTTCTCTTCAAGCATCTGAAATAAATAAAGTAAATAAGTTAAGCAAGAGAAGAAATGCTTTCTCATTAACACAATAATGAATAATTGACAGATAAACTTTACTTGAGGTAAACAAAAACAAATGTAGATAACAGGACCACATACACTGAATATAGAGTCCAGGTCTGTTTGATGACTCTGGGAAGACTGACCACTGAGAATCTCTGACTCTGATCTCTCCTGTTGGTTTCTGTGGACAAAACATGAGATTACATCTCCTCAACCAGGGAGTACACACACACACACACACACACACACACACACACACACACACACACACACACACACACACACACACACACACACACACACACACACGCAGGGAGGGAACGTTGTGTTTGTTTAATATTGTTTTAGGACTATGAAAATGGACTAAAGGATTAGCCTATGGATTATGAAAACAACAAAAAGAATTGTGAAAATGGGAGAGGAGAAATGACTAGAGACAGTGTTGTTTAACTCACTGACCATGACCCATGAGTTCTTCTTACCTTTGTTCAGTAGAAACGTCTCCCTCTCTAAAGGATATAGGAGGCTCCATAGACTTGTCACTCTTCATGGACACACAGCTGGGTACAGGGGAGGCTGGTCTCTCCTGCTTGATTGGTCTTCAACACAACAGAGACAAACATTACATCTCTCATCTACTCTGATCTCAGATGGGGAAACATAAGAAGAGTTCCAAAACGCTACATATCTCTTTACAGAAATGAGCTTTTATTGTTTAAAGAAATTATGTATTAATTATTACATCTCTCACAGACAAGGATTTGTTTAAAATCTATCACTTGATGGTTTCATTGCAGAGAGACAAAAATCATGTTTTTTTATGCAAAATGCTATATATCTCCCTCACTCTCAAATGTGACCGACCGGCTCAATTTGGTAATTAACTGAATAACTACATATATAGTGTTTTTGGTTTATGTAAGTTTAATTGTTTGTTATGCTATAAATTGTTTTTTTATGGTTGTAAGTGATAAAATTAACAAGAACATGGTATATTTTTCAATTCTCAGTAATTACTACTTTAGTAAGGAATAACACATTTTTTCAGTACTACTGCAGTTGCTAAATAATTCCAATAGATGGGAACATAAGACCACAATGACATTTCAGAATATTAGTTTAGTTTTCTCCCTGGATACACCACCACTCCCGACGCTTCCTGCAGAACCCCTGCAGTACCTCCGCAGACCCCGGATTGAGAACCCCTGATTTAGCAGATGCTCTTATCCAGAGAGATTTACAGTAAGTGCATTCACCTTATTAAGATAGATATTTATTTAGGAAATAAACTTAATGAATTATTCATAAAATTGTTATCTCACCTCTTAGCTTTGGTGTTATGTCCCCCAGAGAGATGCATTTTGGAGGCAGGGCCCCTCTCCTCTCTCTCCACAGAGAGATGCATTTTAGAGGCAGGGCCCCCCTCCTCTCTGTCCCCAGAGAGACTCATTTTAGAGGCAGGGCCCCCCTCCTTCCTCTCCCCAGAGAGACTCATTTTAGAGGCAGGGCCCCCCTCCTCTCTCTCCCCAGAGAGACTCATTTTAGAGCACTGACCCCTGTAAACAGAGATCCAGCATGTTGGTTGTGGTTAACACAGTGACAACTAAACAGAGATCCAGCATGTTGGTTGTGGTTAACACAGTGACAACTAAACAGAGATCCAGCATGTTGGTTGTGGTTAACACAGTAACAACTAAACAGAGATCCAGCATGTTGGTTGTGGTCAACACAGTGACAACTAAACAGAGATCCAGCATGTTGGTTGTGGTTAACACAGTGACAACTAGTTCTTGACTGTCAATTGTTCTCATGTATTCATTATCTCTTAGAGAAATAAAACATTTACTAACAGACATAAAAACAGTCAGGTGATTTAATGCATCACATGAACATGTAGTTGTGACATTTCATCTTCATGGTAACTGTCAATAATAATAATAAGTCACTGTTTGTTAAGGT